>NC_040890.2:5115228-5315228 GCF_900634795.4 Betta splendens
TAATTAAATTTCATGTGTAAGCACACATATGTCACATTGCGTATAGGCACAAAAGCTAAGAAGAAACAAGAAAGTTGTTTAGTTGCCTGTCAGTTGTAAGTTGGTCCATGTACTCTGTTGTGTCCCATGTGTTCTAAGATGTCTTGATCACGCGATGCTCTGAAAGAATGCGAGACTCTGCGAGAACAGCGTGAGAAAATCAACAAGGCGTCGCGACACAGGCAGTAAACCACAGCTCAATAAACTATCTGCCAATAAATCTGCGCCCCCTTTCTGAGGCATAGGCAACATTATTCCTTAGACATTATTAAGACATTCACAATATTTGTTGTTTAAAGGTTGTTTTTGAGGAACACGGAATTCTGAGATTGACCTGACTGAGACACCAATACAGTCATTTTAGGTCTCATTCATGGCATTCATGCCGATAATTGTGATGTCTTTAGAATATGTAAGAAAAGATTCTGTGTAACACTGTGGGTTGTCCTGTGAAATAGCAAAACAGCTTTTCCAGTCAGGGTGGCCTACTAGTCTTAGTTGCTGTGTACAAACTGGAGTCTCCTCTGATGACATGGCTTCAAAGTCCTATTTTGACAATTTATTTGGAGATGCCACCTTTCCTGCTACTGCTATGATCTTTTGCTTCTTTTAGCCGTTTGTGGATGGAAAACCTGAAGGGGCAAATGTCCTCTGAATTTTCCGAGGCATAAGCAACATTATTCTTCAGACATTTTTAAGACATTCACAATATGTGCTGTCATTAAAGCTTGCTTTTGAGGTTGATAGAACAGATCAGCCTTAACAATGTGTATTGACCTCTGAAACAAGGAAGTTGCAGAGTTCGCAGTCAGGATGGCCGAGTGGTCTAAGGCGCTGCGTTAAGGTCGCAGTCTCCCCTGGAGGCGTGGGTTCAAATCCCACTTCTGACATTGTGTTCAGACATACCAAATACACACAAGTATGTCAAAAATGGTTGTTTCTATTTGTTACCACTTATGGGTACACTACTCCCTAGAGCAGAGTTCTGCCATTATCGTCACAATGACAAAGTTATCCTTTAATCTTCATTTATGACAATCATGCTGATAATCGTTGCTGTCTTTAAAATCGTTAAGCACGGATTACCTGTAACACTGTGTGCTGTCCTATGAAATAGCAAATCACAGCTGTTCCAGTCAGAATGGCCTAGCAGTTTTAGTTGCTGTGTACAAACTGGAGTCTCCTCTGATGACATGGCTTCAGAGTCCTATTTTGACAATTTATTTGGAAGGGCCATCATTACTGCTTGGGGAAAGCGTCTTTGGCCTTTCTGAGGCATAGGTAACATTATTCCTTAGACATTATTAAGACATTCACAATATTTGTTGTTTAAAGGTTGTTTTTGAGGAACACGGAATTCTGAGATTGACCTGACTGAGACACCAATACAGTCATTTTAGGTCTCATTCATGGCATTCATGCCGATAATTGTGATGTCTTTAGAATATGTAAGAAAAGATTCTGTGTAACACTGTGGGTTGTCCTGTGAAATAGCAAAACAGCTTTTCCAGTCAGGGTGGCCTACTAGTCTTAGTTGCTGTGTACAAACTGGAGTCTCCTCTGATGACATGGCTTCAAAGTCCTATTTTGACAATTTATTTGGAGATGCCACCTTTCCTGCTACTGCTATGATCTTTTGCTTCTTTTAGCCGTTTGTGGATGGAAAACCTGAAGGGGCAAATGTCCTCTGAATTTTCCGAGGCATAAGCAACATTATTCTTCAGACATTTTTAAGACATTCACAATATGTGCTGTCATTAAAGCTTGCTTTTGAGGTTGATAGAACAGATCAGCTGTAACAATGTGTATTGACCTTTGTAACAAGGAAGTTGCAGACTTCACAGTCAGGATGGCCGAGTGGTCTAAGGCGCTGCGTTTAGGTCGCAGTCTCCCCTGGAGGCGTGGGTTCAAATCCCACTTCTGACATTGTGTTCAGACATACCAAATACACACAAGTATGTCAAAAATGGTTGTTTCTATTTGTTACCACTTATGGGTACACTACTCCCTAGAGCAGAGTTCTGCCATTATCGTCACAATGACAAAGATATCTTTTAATCTTCATTTATGACAATCATGCTGATAATCGTTGCTGTCTTTAAAATCGTTAAGCACGGATTACCTGTAACACTGTGTGCTGTCCTATGAAATAGCAAATCACAGCTGTTCCAGTCAGAATGGCCTAGCAGTTTTAGTTGCTGTGTACAAACTAGAGTCTCCTCTGATGACATGGCTTCAAAGTCCTTTTTTGAAAATTTATTTGGAAGGGCCATCATTACTGCTTAGGGAAAGCGTCTTTGGCCTTTCTGAGGCATAGGCAACATTATTCCTTAGACATTATTAAGACATTCACAATATTTGTTGTTTAAAGGTTGTTTTTGAGGAACACGGAATTCTGAGATTGACCTGACTGAGACACCAATACAGTCATTTTAGGTCTCATTCATGGCATTCATGCCGATAATTGTGATGTCTTTAGAATATGTAAGAAAAGATTCTGTGTAACACTGTGGGTTGTCCTGTGAAATAGCAAAACAGCTTTTCCAGTCAGGGTGGCCTACTAGTCTTAGTTGCTGTGTACAAACTGGAGTCTCCTCTGATGACATGGCTTCAAAGTCCTATTTTGACAATTTATTTGGAGATGCCACCTTTCCTGCTACTGCTATGATCTTTTGCTTCTTTTAGCCGTTTGTGGATGGAAAACCTGAAGGGGCAAATGTCCTCTGAATTTTCCGAGGCATAAGCAACATTATTCTTCAGACATTTTTAAGACATTCACAATATGTGCTGTCATTAAAGCTTGCTTTTGAGGTTGATAGAACAGATCAGCTGTAACAATGTGTATTGACCTTTGTAACAAGGAAGTTGCAGACTTCACAGTCAGGATGGGTGAGTGGTCTCAGGCGCTGCGTTAGGTCGCAGTCTCCCCTGGAGGCGTGGGTTCAAATCCCACTTCTGACATTGTGTTCAGACATACCAAATACACACAAGTATGTCAAAAATGGTTGTTTCTATTTGTTACCACTTATGGGTACACTACTCCCTAGAGCAGAGTTCTGCCATTATCGTCACAATGACAAAGATATCCTTTAATCTTCATTTATGACAATCATGCTGATAATCGTTGCTGTCTTTAAAATCGTTAAGCACGGATTACCTGTAACACTGTGTGCTGTCCTATGAAATAGCAAATCACAGCTGTTCCAGTCAGAATGGCCTAGCAGTTTTAGTTGCTGTGTACAAACTAGAGTCTCCTCTGATGACATGGCTTCAGAGTCCTATTTTGACAATTTATTTGGAAGGGCCATCATTACTGCTTAGGGGAAAGCGTCTTTGGCCTTTCTGAGGCATAGGTAACATTATTCCTTAGACATTATTAAGACATTCACAATATTTGTTGTTTAAAGGTTGTTTTTGAGGAACACGGAATTCTGAGATTGACCTGACTGAGACACCAATACAGTCATTTTAGGTCTCATTCATGGCATTCATGCCGATAATTGTGATGTCTTTAGAATATGTAAGAAAAGATTCTGTGTAACACTGTGGGTTGTCCTGTGAAATAGCAAAACAGCTTTTCCAGTCAGGGTGGCCTACTAGTCTTAGTTGCTGTGTACAAACTGGAGTCTCCTCTGATGACATGGCTTCAAAGTCCTATTTTGACAATTTATTTGGAGATGCCACCTTTCCTGCTACTGCTATGATCTTTTGCTTCTTTTAGCCGTTTGTGGATGGAAAACCTGAAGGGGCAAATGTCCTCTGAATTTTCCGAGGCATAAGCAACATTATTCTTCAGACATTTTTAAGACATTCACAATATGTGCTGTCATTAAAGCTTGCTTTTGAGGTTGATAGAACAGATCAGCTGTAACAATGTGTATTGACCTTTGTAACAAGGAAGTTGCAGACTTCACAGTCAGGATGGCCGAGTGGTCTAAGGCGCTGCGTTAGGTCGCAGTCTCCCCTGGAGGCGTGGGTTCAAATCCCACTTCTGACATTGTGTTCAGACATACCAAATACACACAAGTATGTCAAAAATGGTTGTTTCTATTTGTTACCACTTATGGGTACACTACTCCCTAGAGCAGAGTTCTGCCATTATCGTCACAATGACAAAGATTATCCTTTAATCTTCATTTATGACAATCATGCTGATAATCGTTGCTGTCTTTAAAATCGTTAAGCACGGATTACCTGTAACACTGTGTGCTGTCCTATGAAATAGCAAATCACAGCTGTTCCAGTCAGAATGGCCTAGCAGTTTTAGTTGCTGTGTACAAACTAGAGTCTCCTCTGATGACATGGCTTCAGAGTCCTATTTTGACAATTTATTTGGAAGGGCCATCATTACTGCTTAGGGGAAAGCGTCTTTGGCCTTTCTGAGGCATAGGTAACATTATTCCTTAGACATTATTAAGACATTCACAATATTTGTTGTTTAAAGGTTGTTTTTGAGGAACACGGAATTCTGAGATTGACCTGACTGAGACACCAATACAGTCATTTTAGGTCTCATTCATGGCATTCATGCCGATAATTGTGATGTCTTTAGAATATGTAAGAAAAGATTCTGTGTAACACTGTGGGTTGTCCTGTGAAATAGCAAAACAGCTTTTCCAGTCAGGGTGGCCTACTAGTCTTAGTTGCTGTGTACAAACTGGAGTCTCCTCTGATGACATGGCTTCAAAGTCCTATTTTGACAATTTATTTGGAGATGCCACCTTTCCTGCTACTGCTATGATCTTTTGCTTCTTTTAGCCGTTTGTGGATGGAAAACCTGAAGGGGCAAATGTCCTCTGAATTTTCCGAGGCATAAGCAACATTATTCTTCAGACATTTTTAAGACATTCACAATATGTGCTGTCATTAAAGCTTGCTTTTGAGGTTGATAGAACAGATCAGCTGTAACAATGTGTATTGACCTTTGTAACAAGGAAGTTGCAGACTTCACAGTCAGGATGGCCGAGTGGTCTAAGGCGCTGCGTTTAGGTCGCAGTCTCCCCTGGAGGCGTGGGTTCAAATCCCACTTCTGACATTGTGTTCAGACATACCAAATACACACAAGTATGTCAAAAATGGTTGTTTCTATTTGTTACCACTTATGGGTACACTACTCCCTAGAGCAGAGTTCTGCCATTATCGTCACAATGACAAAGTTATCCTTTAATCTTCATTTATGACAATCATGCTGATAATCGTTGCTGTCTTTAAAATCGTTAAGCACGGATTACCTGTAACACTGTGTGCTGTCCTATGAAATAGCAAATCACAGCTGTTCCAGTCAGAATGGCCTAGCAGTTTTAGTTGCTGTGTACAAACTAGAGTCTCCTCTGATGACATGGCTTCAGAGTCCTATTTTGACAATTTATTTGGAAGGGCCATCATTACTGCTTAGGGGAAAGCGTCTTTGGCCTTTCTGAGGCATAGGTAACATTATTCCTTAGACATTATTAAGACATTCACAATATTTGTTGTTTAAAGGTTGTTTTTGAGGAACACGGAATTCTGAGATTGACCTGACTGAGACACCAATACAGTCATTTTAGGTCTCATTCATGGCATTCATGCCGATAATTGTGATGTCTTTAGAATATGTAAGAAAAGATTCTGTGTAACACTGTGGGTTGTCCTGTGAAATAGCAAAACAGCTTTTCCAGTCAGGGTGGCCTACTAGTCTTAGTTGCTGTGTACAAACTGGAGTCTCCTCTGATGACATGGCTTCAAAGTCCTATTTTGACAATTTATTTGGAGATGCCACCTTTCCTGCTACTGCTATGATCTTTTGCTTCTTTTAGCCGTTTGTGGATGGAAAACCTGAAGGGGCAAATGTCCTCTGAATTTTCCGAGGCATAAGCAACATTATTCTTCAGACATTTTTAAGACATTCACAATATGTGCTGTCATTAAAGCTTGCTTTTGAGGTTGATAGAACAGATCAGCTGTAACAATGTGTATTGACCTTTGTAACAAGGAAGTTGCAGACTTCACAGTCAGGATGGCCGAGTGGTCTAAGGCGCTGCGTTAAGGTCGCAGTCTCCCCTGGAGGCGTGGGTTCAAATCCCACTTCTGACATTGTGTTCAGACATACCAAATACACATAAGTATGTCAAAAATGGTTGTTTCTATTTGTTACCACTTATGGGTACACTACTCCCTAGAGCAGAGTTCTGCCATTATCGTCACAATGACAAAGATATCTTTTAATCTTCATTTATGACAATCATGCTGATAATCGTTGCTGTCTTTAAAATCGTTAAGCACGGATTACCTGTAACACTGTGTGCTGTCCTATGAAATAGCAAATCACAGCTGTTCCAGTCAGAATGGCCTAGCAGTTTTAGTTGCTGTGTACAAACTGGAGTCTCCTCTGATGACATGGCTTCAGAGTCCTATTTTGACAATTTATTTGGAAGGGCCATCATTACTGCTTGGGGAAAGCGTCTTTGGCCTTTCTGAGGCATAGGTAACATTATTCCTTAGACATTATTAAGACATTCACAATATTTGTTGTTTAAAGGTTGTTTTTGAGGAACACGGAATTCTGAGATTGACCTGACTGAGACACCAATACAGTCATTTTAGGTCTCATTCATGGCATTCATGCCGATAATTGTGATGTCTTTAGAATATGTAAGAAAAGATTCTGTGTAACACTGTGGGTTGTCCTGTGAAATAGCAAAACAGCTTTTCCAGTCAGGGTGGCCTACTAGTCTTAGTTGCTGTGTACAAACTGGAGTCTCCTCTGATGACATGGCTTCAAAGTCCTATTTTGACAATTTATTTGGAGATGTCACCTTTCCTGCTACTGCTATGATCTTTTGCTTCTTTTAGTCGTTTGTGGATGGAAAACCTGAAGGGGCAAATGTCCTCTGAATTTTCCGAGGCATAAGCAACATTATTCTTCAGACATTTTTAAGACATTCACAATATGTGCTGTCATTAAAGCTTGCTTTTGAGGTTGATAGAACAGATCAGCTGTAACAATGTGTATTGACCTTTGTAACAAGGAAGTTGCAGACTTCACAGTCAGGATGGCCGAGTGGTCTAAGGCGCTGCGTTTAGGTCGCAGTCTCCCCTGGAGGCGTGGGTTCAAATCCCACTTCTGACATTGTGTTCAGACATACCAAATACACACAAGTATGTCAAAAATGGTTGTTTCTATTTGTTACCACTTATGGGTACACTACTCCCTAGAGCAGAGTTCTGCCATTATCGTCACAATGACAAAGATATCTTTTAATCTTCATTTATGACAATCATGCTGATAATCGTTGCTGTCTTTAAAATCGTTAAGCACGGATTACCTGTAACACTGTGTGCTGTCCTATGAAATAGCAAATCACAGCTGTTCCAGTCAGAATGGCCTAGCAGTTTTAGTTGCTGTGTACAAACTAGAGTCTCCTCTGATGACATGGCTTCAGAGTCCTATTTTGACAATTTATTTGGAAGGGCCATCATTACTGCTTGGGGAAAGCGTCTTTGGCCTTTCTGAGGCATAGGTAACATTATTCCTTAGACATTATTAAGACATTCACAATATTTGTTGTTTAAAGGTTGTTTTTGAGGAACACGGAATTCTGAGATTGACCTGACTGAGACACCAATACAGTCATTTTAGGTCTCATTCATGGCATTCATGCCGATAATTGTGATGTCTTTAGCATATGTAAGAAAAGATTCTTTGTAACACTGTGGGTTGTCCTGTGAAATAGCAAAACAGCTTTTCCAGTCAGGGTGGCCTACTAGTCTTAGTTGCTGTGTACAAACTGGAGTCTCCTCTGATGACATGGCTTCAAAGTCCTATTTTGACAATTTATTTGGAGATGCCACCTTTCCTGCTACTGCTATGATCTTTTGCTTTTTTTAGCCGTTTGTGGATGGAAAACCTGAAGGGGCAAATGTCCTCTGAATTTTCCGAGGCATAAGCAACATTATTCTTCAGACATTTTTAAGACATTCACAACATGTGCTGTCATTAAAGCTTGCTTTTGAGGTTGATAGAACAGATCGGCTGTAACAATGTGTATTGACCTTTGTAACAAGGAAGTTGCATAGCTCACAGTCAAGATGGCCGAGTGGTCTAAGGCGCTGTGTTTAGGTCGCAGTCTCCCCTGGAGGCGTGGGTTCAAATCCCACTTCTGACATTGTGTTCAGACATACCAAATACACACAAGTATGTCAAAAATGGTTGGTAATGGTACACTACTCCCTAGAGCAGAGTTCTGCCATTATCGTCACAATGACAAAGATATCTTTTAATCTTCATTTATGACAATCATGCTGATAATCGTTGCTGTCTTAAAAATCGTTAAGCACGGTCTACCTGTAACACTGTGTGCTGTCCTATGAAATAGCAAATCACAGCTGTTCCAGTCAGAATGGCCTAGCAGTTTTAGTTGCTGTGTACAAACTAGAGTCTCCTCTGATGACATGGCTTCAGAGTCCTATTTTGACAATTTATTTGGAAGGGCCATCATTACTGCTTGGGGAAAGCGTCTTTGGCCTTTCTGAGGCATAGGTAACATTATTCCTTAGACATTATTAAGACATTCACAATATTTGTTGTTTAAAGGTTGTTTTTGAGGAACACGGAATTCTGAGATTGACCTGACTGAGACACCAATACAGTCATTTTAGGTCTCATTCATGGCATTCATGCCGATAATTGTGATGTCTT
This sequence comes from Betta splendens, assembly GCF_900634795.4. NCBI lineage: Eukaryota > Metazoa > Chordata > Actinopteri > Anabantiformes > Osphronemidae > Betta > Betta splendens. The sequence goes on from NC_040890.2 coordinate 5,123,945, forward strand.
TAGAATATGTAAGAAAAGATTCTGTGTAACACTGTGGGTTGTCCTGTGAAATAGCAAAACAGCTTTTCCAGTCAGGGTGGCCTACTAGTCTTAGTTGCTGTGTACAAACTGGAGTCTCCTCTGATGACATGGCTTCAAAGTCCTATTTTGACAATTTATTTGGAGATGCCACCTTTCCTGCTACTGCTATGATCTTTTGCTTCTTTTAGCCGTTTGTGGATGGAAAACCTGAAGGGGCAAATGTCCTCTGAATTTTCCGAGGCATAAGCAACATTATTCTTCAGACATTTTTAAGACATTCACAATATGTGCTGTCATTAAAGCTTGCTTTTGAGGTTGATAGAACAGATCAGCTGTAACAATGTGTATTGACCTTTGTAACAAGGAAGTTGCAGACTTCACAGTCAGGATGGCCGAGTGGTCTAAGGCGCTGCGTTTAGGTCGCAGTCTCCCCTGGAGGCGTGGGTTCAAATCCCACTTCTGACATTGTGTTCAGACATACCAAATACACACAAGTATGTCAAAAATGGTTGTTTCTATTTGTTACCACTTATGGGTACACTACTCCCTAGAGCAGAGTTCTGCCATTATCGTCACAATGACAAAGTTATCCTTTAATCTTCATTTATGACAATCATGCTGATAATCGTTGCTGTCTTTAAAATCGTTAAGCACGGATTACCTGTAACACTGTGTGCTGTCCTATGAAATAGCAAATCACAGCTGTTCCAGTCAGAATGGCCTAGCAGTTTTAGTTGCTGTGTACAAACTGGAGTCTCCTCTGATGACATGGCTTCAGAGTCCTATTTTGACAATTTATTTGGAAGGGCCATCATTACTGCTTGGGGAAAGCGTCTTTGGCCTTTCTGAGGCATAGGTAACATTATTCCTTAGACATTATTAAGACATTCACAATATTTGTTGTTTAAAGGTTGTTTTTGAGGAACACGGAATTCTGAGATTGACCTGACTGAGACACCAATACAGTCATTTTAGGTCTCATTCATGGCATTCATGCCGATAATTGTGATGTCTTTAGAATATGTAAGAAAAGATTCTGTGTAACACTGTGGGTTGTCCTGTGAAATAGCAAAACAGCTTTTCCAGTCAGGGTGGCCTACTAGTCTTAGTTGCTGTGTACAAACTGGAGTCTCCTCTGATGACATGGCTTCAAAGTCCTATTTTGACAATTTATTTGGAGATGCCACCTTTCCTGCTACTGCTATGATCTTTTGCTTCTTTTAGCCGTTTGTGGATGGAAAACCTGAAGGGGCAAATGTCCTCTGAATTTTCCGAGGCATAAGCAACATTATTCTTCAGACATTTTTAAGACATTCACAATATGTGCTGTCATTAAAGCTTGCTTTTGAGGTTGATAGAACAGATCAGCCTTGACAATGTGTATTGACCTCTGAAACAAGGAAGTTGCAGAGTTCGCAGTCAGGATGGCCGAGTGGTCTAAGGCGCTGCGTTAAGGTCGCAGTCTCCCCTGGAGGCGTGGGTTCAAATCCCACTTCTGACATTGTGTTCAGACATACCAAATACACATAAGTATGTCAAAAATGGTTGTTTCTATTTGTTACCACTTATGGGTACACTACTCCCTAGAGCAGAGTTCTGCCATTATCGTCACAATGACAAAGTTATCCTTTAATCTTCAATTATGACAATCATGCTGATAATCGTTGCTGTCTTTAAAATCGTTAAGCACGGATTACCTGTAACACTGTGTGCTGTCCTATGAAATAGCAAATCACAGCTGTTCCAGTCAGAATGGCCTAGCAGTTTTAGTTGCTGTGTACAAACTGGAGTCTCCTCTGATGACATGGCTTCAGAGTCCTATTTTGACAATTTATTTGGAAGGGCCATCATTACTGCTTGGGGAAAGCGTCTTTGGCCTTTCTGAGGCATAGGTAACATTATTCCTTAGACATTATTAAGACATTCACAATATTTGTTGTTTAAAGGTTGTTTTTGAGGAACACGGAATTCTGAGATTGACCTGACTGAGACACCAATACAGTCATTTTAGGTCTCATTCATGGCATTCATGCCGATAATTGTGATGTCTTTAGAATATGTAAGAAAAGATTCTGTGTAACACTGTGGGTTGTCCTGTGAAATAGCAAAACAGCTTTTCCAGTCAGGGTGGCCTACTAGTCTTAGTTGCTGTGTACAAACTGGAGTCTCCTCTGATGACATGGCTTCAAAGTCCTATTTTGACAATTTATTTGGAGATGTCACCTTTCCTGCTACTGCTATGATCTTTTGCTTCTTTTAGTCGTTTGTGGATGGAAAACCTGAAGGGGCAAATGTCCTCTGAACCTCAGTGCAGCTGCAGCTTCATGTATCACCCTTCAACATGTGCTCAGGGCAAAGTTCACACCTTAGTTCATACATACAGTACATATTAAATACACTTTTGCTGTATATCTTTCAATCATCCCAGCTTTAGTACACACCACACTAATTCTCCCCACCTCTGTTTGGTATTGCATTCTGCCAGGGACCAGTCTGCATCCATTCTTTAGCCATTTGTTCTTCTGTTACTTGTATTACTTGAACTTGGGCCTACTTGGTACCTGACCTTGGGTTAGCCAGATATGAGACTCACGCTCAGTTCAGCCGAGAAAAGAAGAAACTGATTTGTCACAAAGATTACAAATTTGTCCCAACTTACCTGCCGATGTCATTTCTGCTGCCTAAGCTTCTGAAATACTAATATGCTTGCCTGAGAAATATTCTGGCAATCCTTCATCAACCCTCTGCTTTGCCAAAAAGGTTTTGTTCTTCTGACAGTGCTGACCTGAGAGTAAGGAGATTTAGCTAGATGTGATTCCTTTATATCTGAATATGTTGTTGTTATGCTGCTCCGCCTTAGATAGAAAGTTGTCTGATGCCTTCAGTGGTTTGCTGGACACAGTAACTTTGCTGATACATTGACTCATTTTTATTGTCACCCATTTTCTACCCAAACATATTTGCTACCACCACCCGATCTAATGTTGCAGTCCTTAGCCCATCCCTGCCTTTTGTTTGCCTCTGTTTCTGCCCTTGACTCTGGCCACTCTGATTTTCCCCTCTGCCACCTGCAACCTGGACTGATTGACTCATTCCACACACCTGTGCATTCCCCTCCGTTCTGCTCATTCGCCCCACCTCATTCACTCGAACCTTGCTATTCTGTCAATGCTACAATGCATTTATTCCAGTCAGTGCTTTTCTCTCCCAGGTCTAATTCACCTCGTCTTTTTGTCTATTTGGTTTTGTATCGTACCTGTGAGCCCTGAGTTACCTTTTGTTGACATGTGCCTGTCGGCTGTCAGATGATAAATATATAAACGTCAGAAATCAGACATTGTTCATTTACTTGTTTATCAGTCCACAGCAGCTGTCACGTGACAAAAGAATGCACGTTTCAATCAAGAGAATAATAAGAATTATTTAAATTACTGTATAGAGAAAATGCACTTATAAAACAGATCAGTGGACAGACATGGATTTTTGTTTGATGAAATGGGTCTTCAGGCCAAACAGGTCCTTTCTGCCTCTGACTGCAGATAGGACCTGATTGGGTGCAGTGTTTCAACGTTATAATTTTTGATTTATTGATTTTGATTATTTATTCCTTTTTGTTTAGTTTGGAGTATTTTGAGTTCATTACTCAGATAATTGATCTTCTATATAATAAAAGTATTGGCATCGCCCCCAAGTGGCAACCGGTTGCAGCAGCTCCAGGTTACGTTGTGACCATTTACTTTATTTCTTATATTTTTCCACACTTTATTTTCCTTCTTGCGTGTGTGAGTGTGTGAATGTGGGTACTGCACTATGAAGGTCAAACTCGCGGAGTTTCGTAACAAGATGGACAAGCTAACCCCTCTCAAGCTATTATCATGGTGTGGAGACATGGCTAACAGCGCTAACACCCGACACGGCTGTGGCCCTGGATGGATTTCAGCTGACGCGAGCAGACAGTAAGGCAGAGAGCGGTAGGAGGAAGGGAGGAGGACTGGCAGTGTTTTTGAATAACAGATGGTACAAATCCACTCACACTACTGTTAGAGAGCTGATCTGAAACAAGGACATTGAACTGTTAGCCGTTAGCATGAGGCCATTCTACCTGCTTAGGGAGTTTTCACACGTTTTCACGATAGCTGCATATATTCACCCCTCTGCTAACGGTGGAACTGCGTATGATGTTCTGCACTCTGTGGTAAAGAGACTCCTGACCCAGAGCCCTAATGCCTTTCTCCTCATCTCGGGAGACTTCAACCATGCCCCTCCATCGTCCACACTACCAACATTCACCCAGTATGTCTCATGCCCCACCATAGACAACAGAACATTGGATTAACTGTATGCCAACACCAAGAAGGCATACACTTCAACTGCACTGCCCCCTTGGGAAGATCTGACCACAACCTGGTTCATTTCCTGCCTGTGTAAAAACCCTTTGTATGCAGGGAACCAGCTGTCTCTCGCACAGTGAGGACATGGACTGATGAGACCGAGGAGGCTCTGAAGGACTGTTTTGAAACTACTGTGTGGGAGAAACTGTGTAGTCCACGTGGGGAGGACATTGACTGTTTAACTAACTGTATAACAGACTATATAAATTTCTGTGTGGAGAACACTATACCCACCAAGACAGTACGGCCCATCTCCAACAATAACCTCTGGTTTACTCCTGAGTTAAAGGCCCTCCTGAAGGAGAAGAGGGCTTTTAAATCAGGCAACAAGGTGGAGCTGAAAGTTTTGCAGAAAGAGCTGAGATGCAACATCAGGCAGGGAAAGGCGAGCTACAAGAGGAAGATGAAGGAGCAGTCAGGCTGAGGAAGACCAGAAGTGCGTTAACAACCTGAATCTGTTTTTCAATAGATTCGACCAGTTGCCCACCCCCAACCTGTCTCCACTGCTGTATTCAACAACCTCTATTCCCACTGTGAGCCATTCCAGCACCTCTGACTGCACAGTCCTCAGCCCCCTCTCCATACCTAACACTGCCCTTCACAAAAGCCCAGGTGAGAAAGCAGCTCAACAGAACCAAGGTGAGGAAGGGATCGGGCCAGATGGCATGAGCTCCAGGCTGCTCCAGGCTGCTCAAAAGCCTCAAAAGTTCAGACTGAACACGTACAGCATAACACTGCACAGTTCATTCGCAAATGTTAGAGAGCTGATCTGAAACAAGGACATTGAACTGTTAGCCGTTAGCATGAGGCCATTCTACCTGCTTAGGGAGTTTTCACATGTTTTCACGATAGCTGCATATATTCACCCCTCTGCTAACGGTGGAACTGCGTATGATGTTCTGCACTCTGTGGTAAATAGACTCCTGACCCAGAGTCCTAATGCCTTTCTCCTCATCTCGGGAGACTTCAACCATGCCCCTCCATCGTCCACACTACCAACATTAACCCAGTATGTCTCATGCCCCACCATAGACAACAGAACATTGGACTTACTGTATGCCAACACCAAGAAGGCATACACTTCAACTGCACTGTCCCCTTGTTCAGTCTGAACACGTACAGCATAACACTGCACAGTTCATTCGCAAATGTTTTGAGCAGCCTGGAGTCTGAACACGTACAGCTGGGGAAGGTGCCACAGCTTTGTAAGACATGTTGCGTGGTATCTTTGTCCTATGGTGCACCACTGCAGTTCCTATGGTGCACCACTGCAGTTCGTCTACCAGCCTGGTATCAGAGTTGAGGATGCTGTCATCATCACCTCCTGAACAGAGCTCTGTCACACCTGGATCAGGCTGGGAGCTCTGTGAGAATCATGTTCTTTGACTTCTCCAGTGCTTTCAACTGTATCCAACCGCTGCTGCTGAGGGACAAGTTGGTGCACATGGGGGTGGACCAACATCTGTCTGCATGGATGCTGGACTAGCTCTCGCCACTGTGTGTCTGATACCGTCGTCTGCAACACAGGGGCCCCACAGGTAACAGGTCTGGCTTAGTTTCTGTTCACTATCTACACCGCAAACTTAATGTCCAGCTCAGCATCCTGTCACCTGCAGAAGTTCTCAGATGACTCTGCCATCGTCGGCTTGATTACGGATGACAATGACAGAGAGTACAGAGAACTCATGCAGAACTCTCATGACTCTGTGGTGGCATCAGCCATCTTTTATAGTGTGGTATGCTGGTGCAGCAGCATCTCAGCAGCAGACAAGAGGCAACTGGAGAAGCTGGTCAGAAAGGCCATTTTTTTCGGCGGCTGCCTATTGATTCAGTGCAGGTGGTGGGAGAAGGGAGGATGGTAGCTAAGCTATCATCCATGATGAAGAACGTTGCCCACCCCCTGTATGAAACTGTGTCATCACTATGCAGCTCCTTCAGTGACAGACTGATACATCCTAAGTGTCTGAAGGAGCGACACCGTAGGTCGTTTCTACCTGCTGCTGTAAAACTTTACAACCTAAGCTGCTCCCAGTGAATCACTGATAATTGTAATTGTTACTACAACTGTAACTAATCTAACCTTATGCTGTAGTCACCATCTAAATGTTTGGGCAGTCTTTTATCCTGTGCAATATCCAGTCAATCCATGGTGGAATTACCCATGACCTCTTCAGTATGCATGTGTGTATATATATATATATGATACATCTTTATTTTACTTTAAATTGTACATAATTTCGATCCTGCTCTTGTTTTGCACTGCTGCTGCAATGTGTGCAATTTCCGCATTGTGGGACAAATAAAGGCTTATCTTATTTTATCTTATCTTATCTGAAGCAGTGTGCAATAGTGGGAAACAATGAATTGAGAAGCTGCAGGGATGGCTGGTTTGGAGCTCAGGGGAAACTGTAAATTATAACTTTTAAGTGGGATATGTAGTTTGGAGGAGGTTTGTGGTTGAGTGTAGAGATAAGGAGGATGGTTGAGAGGCTTGATTCACAACAATGCATAGACCAATAATCCAGAAATTTCAAGGCTCGGTGTTGACAAAGTCAGTTTACAGATTTTGCCTATTGCTTACACACTAAAAGCGAATACTTAGACCTACTTATACATAGAATTAAACACATAAACACTTTTCACTTTTATCTGTGAAAGGATCATTCTGAATTATGTCCCTCACAGCACCTCATAATGCTGCAGCTCCTGTCTGTCATGAACCAGAGAGTCATAGAAATGTTCCAGAATGCTCCAAAAAGTGGACATTTAAGACACTTAGCTAGGCTGTATTTGCCATAACAACTACTGTAATTGTATGTCCACAGTTGTGTAATAGCAGACACAAGCACTATGCATTACCTTTAAGCCAGGCCTTAAGTGCCTGAGAGAATGTTGAAGCAAAGCCAGGGGCGAGGTGCTAAGATTAATCTAATTCTACTTGTTTCCATGTTCCACACTTCCCTCCAGCCATGTTTAATGCTATCTGTGCTTATCTCACCATCTACTAGCCTCGTTTCATCTGAGCAACTGCTCTTGAATCTCTTGAATGAGTTTGGTCTGTGGTCAGTCAGAGCTTACTCAGTCTATGGTGGTCGTGACAGCAGTATGTTGCATTTTAAACTGTGTCAATGAGCTTTATTTATAAAATCAAAACTCAACATAGTTGACCAAAGTGCTGTACACATACATAAACACTCAACAAAATACTTAAAGAAGCAGACACACAAAATAAAAACAAGGTAAAATAATAAACACATCTAAGACTGGGGGTAAAGTGCCAAGGAAAGTAGTAAGTTTATAACAAAAGACTTAGAAAAAGAAGAAAAACAGGAAGTAAGTTTGCCTGTCTAATGTGTAGTGGCAACTTATTCCACAACTTGGTGCCAGCAGGTGAAAAGCTTGGGCACCTCTAAACTTTTTCTTTGTTTTAGGGATGGCTAAAAGTCGTTGATCCTCTGACCCAAGAGAGTGTGATGGAGTATATGGCAAGAAGTGGTCAGATACTGTGGAGCAAGGCCATGTAAGCAATCAAAAACAAATAAAACTATTTTACAGTTTTTGCCTATTGCTTACACACCAAAAGTGAATGCTTAGACCAAAGCCTCAATACTTAAACCCCCTGTAGCACAGTGTTAAACACAGTGTAACCATAGCTTAAACACATTTTCAACTTTGCACTTTGGTTTCATTTTTGTAACAACATTGGTCAAAACCAAAATGTCCTGTTATCATTGGGAAAACACAAAAAGCAATGCTCATCTGGCAACTTTAGTCACTCACACACACACCTGAAAACACCTGCACAAAAAACACAACACCAGTCAGTCTGAGCCTCAGCGCTATACATACAGTAGGGCCCAGGTCAGAAATGTGGAGAACTATGCAAACATGGAGACAATGAGAGTCAGAGTGAAAGGAGGACAAAGAGAGAGAGGAGTCGGACGTGGAGGGAGGACGAGGACTTAGGCAAGGACCAGTGGGGAGACATGTATCAGATAAAAGGGCTACTCTCATTAGGTCCCATGCACCCGCTTCGGATGTTATCAGCCATAACGAATGGGCTGATCAGAACTTATCAGCGCATTCGTACGGGCCAGTAGGTGCCTGCTCTGCCTCCTCGTGAACAGCTAACAGCTAGCTAAGTTGCTATGTTAAGTAGCTTTAGAGGTTATTGTGGTTAGGGTTAAGGCTGGATAACGGGTGGGGGGTTCAGGTTACAGTTAGCTAACACAATACCGCTAGCTACTTGCTAAGTTATGCTCGCTAATAAATCAAAATCCAAAACTTTGATCCTCCCGTCTGAACAATAACCGCTCAATAGCGCCCCTACTGACTCTGCTGGTTAAATCATCCGAGCCGTTATCAACCTTACGGATCAATGACGGCGATCTACTGTACTGCACCTATTCACCGCTGCCAGCAGGTAGGTGGGCACCTACCGGCTCATATGTATGGGCTGATAACCACTGATAATGACCATTGAATGGCGTGATAATGTCCGAAGCCGCTGTCCATGCACTACAAGCAGTTGTGCAGGACAGACCAGAGCAGCCCAGGCTTGTTTTAGTTTCCACCATTAAGCTCTGGTCCAGGATTGGTTCAAAAGCCATAACCGGTTCATAGTTTTATACCCGCCCCCTTACAGTCCCTTTCTAAATGTAATTGAGGCAGTGGAAAACATATGTTTGACCCAGGGCCTATTTCTAGTGCTGAGGTTCAGCACTGATTGGTGTTCAGTTTTTTGTGCAGGTGCTTTTAGGTGTGTATGTAACCAGATGAGCATTGCATTTTGAAGTGTTTGTGAGTGTTTTCCCAATTATAACAGATTTTGGTTTTGAACAAAGTGTCTAATGTAAGACAACATATGTAGTGTTTCACAATAAGTGTGATACAGAATTGAGACCAAAGTGCAAACTTGAAAATGTGTTTAAGCTGTGATTACACCATGTTTAACACTGTGCTACAATAGGTTTAAGTATTACGTCTTTGGTCTAAGCATTATCAGATAGCGTGAGGCTGCGGACCCCCGTGCATGGCTCTGTAATCAGTCTCAAGGTTTTAATCGGCAGGCAAAGGCAGGTCAAACAGGCGGTGGTCAGGTTTACAATGGTTACAGAGGTACAGGCAAGAAGCAGGCAGGAGATGGTCAAAAACACAGGCCTTTGCTTTTAGTGTGTAAGGAATAGACACAAACTGTAATTCGGAGTAGAATATACTTAGATCTTAGGTTAAGTTTACAGTAGTTACAGTTTTTAGTCAATTCAATTTAATTCAATTTTATTTATATAGCGCCAAATTACAACAAAGTTATCTCAAGGCAGTTTACAAAGCAAGGTTTAAGACCTCACACAACTAAACCCAACAAATCCCACATACAGCAAGCATTTAATTTGACAGCAACAGTGGAGAAGAAAAACTCCCTCTCTAACGAGGATAAACCTCCAGCAGAACCAGGCTGGATGTGGGTGGCTATCTGCCTCAACCAATTGGTGTGAGGGGATAGAGAGAGAGAAAAGCAAAGGAATAACAACAAGCAACAACAGAGCACAGGCAGGGTGGTAGGACCAGGCACTGGACACAGGCCGTATGGTTTGATGCGCAGCTGCCCATCACAGACACAAAGTATTGAGTCCAATGATATCTGTAGGTGAGTACAGAGTGGGGGATAGAGAGAGAGAGAGCAGGGGAGAAACTACAACTACTGGAATTAAGTCCCCCAGCAGTCTACTGTATGTCTATTGCAGCTTAACTAAGACATGATTCCTGTGATTAACAATCATTGCCAGTGACCTGAACCATCTCTAACTATAAGCTTTATCAAAAAGGAAGGTTTTAAGCCTGATCTTAGAGGTGGAGAGTGTGTCAGCTTCTCGAACCTGAACATGGAGCAGGTTCCACAGGAAAGGAGCTTGGTAGCTAAAAGCTCTACCTCCCATTCTACAATTAGAAGAAGAAGAAGAAGAATGCCTTTATTAGTCCCACAGCGGGGAAATTCCCATCAGCAGCCAGGTTACCCGGCGCTAGTCCGACAGTGGAAGCAAATTGCAGTACAAACAGTAATAACGCACACACATACAGTATCACACAGTACAAGTGGAAACCTTGCTGGAATTTTTTCTTGGGTTCATCAGGACAGATAGATAAGGTCGGAGAGCAGACAGTGAGACTGTAAGGACGGGAGGGGGGGGGGGGGTGTATCTGAATCAGTGTAGTGAAGTGTTGTTTATAGAAGTATGACAGAGGCCGACCAAGATGTTTACAGGTCAGTCCAACAGTTGTCCTTGAAGGGAGTCACAATAAGGGGAAGAGGATAGATAGAGGCACAGCTGGTGAGCTAGATTGGACCCGGGAAGGGAGGGGTGAGGGAGAAGGGACAGAGTAATACACAGCCAAATTTAATACATTTTAACAATCCATGACTAATTTGTCTGGATCAATACTCCAATCGGTCAGAACTCAGGGCTTCTTCGCCTCTTGTGGGACCATGGGTCACCTGTGACATCTCCTCAAGCCTGTCAGACAAGGCTGTCACCATATTCACCAAGTGTTCAGTCTGTCTGCAGATGTTATCCCTCAGTCTCTTGTCTTCCTCCGTACGGGCTGAGATTTTATTAGTCAGTCCTGTAATCCGGGCATCCGAACGGGCTGAGATGTTACAGATCAGTCCTTCAATCCGGGCAATCCTCTGGTGTAATTCCGTCAGCCGAGTAACCATGGCCCCCGTCGGCGTTTGCAGCTCCACAGCCGGTGGACACGCCAATGAGCCGGCCACAGATTTTCCAATCTTTCCAATCTTCCGATAAAGCAGGGCACCACCAAAGCCAATCATGAGTAGCCCAGTTATCAAAGTCCAAAATATGAATAGATCCTCTGCATCCTCGATGGACAGAGGCTCCAGACACAGGGGGCACCAGGAATCCCACGCGTCCCGCACGTATCCAGGGGCAAAAGTCCCCAAGGGGCAGAGCGGTTCTCCCGGAGATTCTTTCCTTTGTGAAAACATTTTGTCCAATGCGCTGAGTGACCAGTTGATTAGCTCCATGTTCAAAAATGTTATTCCAGAATAGCAGATCAGGGTGCTCAGAAAAAGACAAGACAAGGACACTGCAAGCAAAAGCAGAGTGGGAGCAGAGAGAAAACACGTCTGCACTCCTCGAGAGGCGGAAGTAGAAGTAGAATTAAAGACTCTAGGAACCACAAAAGCTCACTGCTCTGAGAGCCCAAGTGTTCTGCTGGGAGCCAAAGGAACTATGAGGTTTTTAAGTTAAGAATGAGATTTATCATTGAGTACTTTGTAGGTGAGTAGGAGAATTTTAAATCCTATCCTACATTTTACAGGCAACCAGTGAAGAGTATGTAGGAGCTGTTGGGACATCCTATGAGTAAGCAGTTACAGTAGTCCAGCCTAGAGGTAACAAATGCATGAATCAGTTTCTCTGCATCGCTCTAAGAGAGGATGCTTCTGATTTTAGATGAAAGATGAAAGTAGGCGATTCTAGAGATTTGTTTAATGTATGATGTAAAAGAGAGATCCTGGTCAAAGATGACACCAAGGTTCCTCACAGTAGAATCTGAGGCTAATGTTATGCCATCCAGGGTGGCTATCTGACTCAATAGTGTCTCTCTCGGATTGTCTCGGAACAATGAGAATTTCAGTTTTATCTGAATTTAGTTGAAGGAAGTTTTGGGACATACAGGATTTGATGTCTTAAACAACTCTGAATTTTGACTAGTTGATCTGTTTCATTTGGCTCCAAAGACATATATAGCTGAGTATCATCTGCATAACAATGAAAATCAATAGAATGCTTCCTAATAATCTCACCTAGAGGAAACATATATGGGCTGAACAGAATTGGACCAAGCACAGAACCCTGTGGTACTCCATAGCTAATTCTTGTGCATGTGGAGAATTTCTCATTAACATGAACAAACTGAAATCTGTTCAACAAATAGGATTTAAACCATTCCAATGCTGTTCCTTTAATTCCGATTCTATGTTCTAGTCTCTAATATAATGTTGTGATCAATTGTATCAAATGCAGCAGTAAGATCAGGACAATGACAGAAACTAGACCATTGTCTGAAGCTAAGTGAAGATCATTAGTGACTCTAACCAGAGCTGTTTCTGCGCTATGATGTTTTCTAAATCCTAAATATAAAAATCTCCATACAGGTTATTCCCACTAAGGTGGTCAGATAATTGTTTAGTCACACTTTTTTCAAGATTCTGAGAAATAAAGGGTAAATTTGAAATGGGCCTATAGTTGGCTAGTTCTCCAGAATCATTTTTTTTCAATAAAGATTTGACCACAGCCATCTTAAAAGCCTGTGGTACATAGCTTAAATGTAAAGATTAGTTGATTTAATTTAATATGGACAAGCTGATTAAAGGGAGAACTTCTTTGAGATATCTGGTTAAGATTGGATCTAAAAGACAAGTGGATGACTTGAAAGAGTTGATTATTGAGGTTACAGATCACTTTCATCTGTTTTGCGGAACTTGGTTTCACTCAGTATTCATCATCACTATTCCAGAAGGGGGGGGCTCCGTCCTGAGTACCTCAAGTGTCTGGATGCTGTGAGGCTGTCTTGGGTGACACACCTCTGCAACATCACATTGACTAGGTGGACAGTTCCTCTGGACTGGACAACTGGGGTGGTTGTCCCTCTTCACAAAAAGTGGAAGGGGGTGTTGGGGATATGCGAGGAGCACAAATTATAATAATTGGTTTTATAGCTCCTAAGTGGAGATACCAATTATGTTTATAATTTAGATTCACAAATCTTGGTTATTAGCTTAAATATATATAACTATATGACAAATGTCTATAGTTTGGTAAGTGAAACACTTACCATTATTGATTTAATAATTATTAATTGAATTAATAATTACTTAATTTACGGGGCACCACCCTGTTACCAGGGACCAATAACCGATTTGGAATAGCCAATACAGTCTCATTTGTATTTAAGTTAGTTGAAGGGTGAACTCCGTACCATAGCCGACTCAATTCACTAGTGCTGCAAAACCATATACAAATAATCACAGACAACGACCAATTAAATTATGAACGCTTTATTAAACAGTTAATATTAACTCTAGTGTCAACACTATCTTGAATAACTCAGCAAATCACAACTTAATCTTATGGTGTGTTCGTCTGGCGTTCTGTATGTGTATGCGCGTTACCTAAGATAAGAGGTGTGTGTGTGTGTGTGTGTGTGGGTGCGTGTGAGAGAGAGAGAGAGAGAAAGAGAAAGGAGGAGGAGAGCGCCCCCCTTTAGGGGCGTGGTGAGGTGGCACAGCTGTGCGCGTGTGCCGGTGAGCCCTTTGAATGGAGCGCGCGTGTCTGGCGCTCACAGGGAAAGAAGCGTGTAAATGAGTGTGAAGTGGCACTAGCGTGGATAAGGCTTGTGGTCACACAAACACGTGGGGCTATATTCTGCGATATAGTCACGTGATCGCGGAAGCGTGCAGTGGTTGAAACGTGCGCTTGGCGTGGTCGCAGCAGAGACAGAGCACCGCAACAGTAACACAATAAAGCACTTAAGCTAGCGAAATCACAGGTTACAACACTTCAATGTGCACCTCTTAGATTCACGTAGATCGGTAACAGCGTTACAGTCACGTGATCGCGGAAATACACAGTGATCAGATCGCGTGTTCAGGAAAAGAAAACACAACAATAAAACAATTACTGATCCCCTAAGAAATCTACTCTGCTCAGACCTAAGAATGCCTCTGCCTTACTGCTCAATCCTGGTGAGAAGATCCGGCGTTGCGTGCATGCTTGCGCTGTTGCGGTCCGGTCCGGTCCGGTCCGGTCCAGGTGTGCGTCGCGGTGATCGCGTCGTGATCAGCTGATGCGGCAGCGAGTGAGGCGGTTACGCTGGCGGTTTCCTGCCGTGTGGCTGGAAGTAGATGGGTGATCAGGCCCGTTCTCTGTGACGACGTCCCCGTTAGTTTAGCTGCTGGCTGCGGTGGAGGCTTCAGGCATTCAGTATCTTGGGGTCTAGTTCACGAGTGAGGGAAGGAAGGAGCGTGAGATTGACAGACTCATTGGTGCAGCGGGTGCAGCTATGCAGTCAGTGTACCGGTCCATTGTGGTGAAGATTGAGCTGAGCCGGTCAAACTACGTTTCTGCCCTCACCTATAGTCATGAGATTTGGGTCATTACAGAAACGGCAAGATCACAGATACAAGCACCTGAAATGAGCTTCCTCCGTAGCGTGGCTGGGCGCTCCCTTAGAGATAAGGTGAAGAGCTCTGGCACCTGGAAGGAGCTCGGAGTAGAGTTGCTGCTCCTACACATAGAGTCAGTTGAGGTGGCTCCAGCATCTGGTTTGGATGCCTCCTGGACGCCTGCCTGGGGAGGTGTTCCGGGCATGTCCCACGGGTAGGAGGCCTCAGGAAACACCCAGGACATGCTGGAGAGACTATGTCTCTCGGCTGGCCTGGGAACGCCAGAAGAGCTGGAGGAAGAGTCCGAGGAGAGGGAAGCCTGGAACTCTTTGCTCAGACTGCTGCCCCCGCAACCCGGCCCCGGATAAGCGGTTGAAAATGGATGAATGGATGAATATTCCAGCAGAGCATCGGTGTAAACCTGTTCTAATTAGATTTCATATTCTCCTCTTTGCAAAACAGGTAACACTGATATCATTCATACTAAACTCCATTGTTTTAGCTTTGGTGACCAAACAGAAACTATTCTATTAGTCTATTTCTATTAGAAATATTAGTCTATTTCTATTAGAAGCTAGAAAGACCAGTATAAACACACCATAGCACCTGTTTGACATTTTCAATTCAATTCAATTCAATTTTATTCATATAGTGCCAAATCACAACAAGGTTATCTCAAGGCACTTTACAAGGTAGGGTTTAGGACCTTACACAACTAAATCCAACAAATCCCACATACAGCAAGCCTTTATTAAAATTTGACAGCAACAGTGGAGAGAAAAAACTCACTCTCTAACGAGGAAGAAACCTCCAGCAGAACCAGGCTGGATGTGGGCAGCCATGTGGAAAGAGAGAGAAAAGCACAGCAACAGAGCACAGGCACAATGGTTGGACCAGGGACTAGACACAGGCGGGATGGTTGGACCCGCAGCTGCTCATCGAAAACACAAAGCTCTGACTTAGATAATACCTGTAGGTGAGGACAGAGTGGGGAGAGAGAGAGAGTGGGGGAGAAGCACAACTACTGAAGAAAAAAATGGAACAATGATGGGATGTTATTGGATAGAAGAGATAAAAGGAAACAGAGGAGCTCATTGTATAAATTTAGTCCCCTAGACGTTTATGTATTTTGCAGCTTAACGAAGAGATAACGATTGCCAGTGACCTGAGCCATCTCTAACTATAGGCTTTATCAAGATTTTAAGTCTGATCTTACAGGTGGCAAGTGTGCCAGCTTCTCAAACCTGAACATGGAGCAGGTTCCACAGAGAAGGAGCTTGGTAGCTAAAAGCTCTACCCCCCATTCTACATTTAAAGACTCTAGGAACCACAAGTAGCTCACTGCTCTGAGAGCCCAAGTGTTCTGCTGGGAGCAAAGGGAACTATGAGGTTTTTAAGTTAAGAAGGAGCTTTATCATTGAGTACTTTGTAGGTTTCCTAATTTTGGCTAAATTTCTAAGGTAAAAGTAGGCGGTTCTGAAGATTTGCTAATGTATGACGTAAATATAGATATCCTGGTCAAAGATGACACTAAGGTTCCTCACAGTAGAATCTGAAGCTAATGTTATGCCATCCACAGTGGCTATCTGACTCAATAGTGTCTCTTTGTGATTTTTAGGCCCAACAATAAGAATTTTGGTTTTATCTAAATGTAGTTGAAGGAAGATTTTTTGACACCCAGTATTTGTTTTCTTTTAAACACTTTGAATTTGACTAGTGTTTTATTTGGTTCCAAAGACATATATAACTGAGTATCATATTCATAACAATTAAAATGTATAGAATGCTTCCTAATAATCTCACCTAGACGAGACATGTACAGTATAAACTAAACAGTATTGGACCAAGCACAGAACACTGTGGTACTCCTTGCTCAAGCTAATCCTTGTGCATATGGAGGATTTGTCGTTAACATGAACAAACTGGAATCTGTTCAACAAATAGGATTTAAACCATCACCATGCTATTCCCTTAATTCCGATGCTATGTTGTAGTCTCTGTAATAGAATGTTATGATCAAGTGTATCAAATTCAGCACTAAGATCTAACAGGACAAGAACCTATAGTTTTGTAAGAGCAAAACAGATGCCTGTTGTACTGCGTCTGTCCTTTACAGAGGATGCACAGCCAGAGTCACTAAAAGCAATAAGATTCAGATCCTCATTGCTTCTTAATGATCAGTTGATAGTCCTTTGTGGCTTTTAGATAGCTGAGGACTTGTTTTGCTGCTATTAAATCCTCTCTTGTAGGATGAGCTAGTGTTTGAGATAGTCTGATAACAACTTGGCTTATATCTAGTCTAGCGCAAGTCATGGCATGTATCAGACTGCCCACAATTTCACTGTATTCCCTACGATTCACTTGTAGTAGTGTACATTTTTAGTTCACAAGGTGTGGACCAGGGTTTGCTGGGTTTTCTAAAGCGTTCTAACATCCTTTGAATGTACCTTTTCTGATTCATCCTAATTTCACTCTTTTGTACAAAATGTATCACAAGGAAGTGAGATATTTTTCTGTGTCTTTCTGTAATGGAAAATTTTTACCTTAGTGCTGTTTCTTATCCAACACACTGGTCATGTGCTGGTTAGGTGCAATACTGAATATTCTTACACAAACAAATAATCTCTTGTGCCCTGACGTACATCAAGTCTAAACATCTGATGTTCCATTTGACTGACTAATAATTTATGATATATGTTTGTCTTTTACACCCGGACTCTGGCTCCATCCTATCTGACTCCCCACCAGACCCAAGGCTGTTAAAGCGAATGCATCTTGTCTTGGAAGCTCGGTGTTCCTTCCTTTGTATAAAAAGACATGAACGATGCAGAAGTGAGAAAGCAAACATTCTCACTCACAGCGAGATAAAGTGGCGCAAACAATTCCATTGCTGCAGAGAGACATTCCACCAGAGCCAGAGAAAGGGGTTAAAAGGCAGAAGCAACTTGAGGATGGTGGGCTCTTTGCATCACACTTCCGTGGTGTGTGCACTGATCTCCCTAGCTGGTTTTTGGTTTGTTGATGTGCACGATCAACATCCATGCTTTTTATTTGCTTTCCCCATTATTTTTATTTTCTTTATTATTTCAATAAATCGCACAAAAGGACAACTCTCTCATCTGCTTCTTTATGGAAAATTTCCACCACACTTTCATGTTAAATTGTTATGTCATTGTGTCTTTACAGTAAATGTACTCAGCAAGTTAGCATTGCTAGCCACAATGATTAGGTCATCTACCCATATGATCAAAAGTAGCTTTATTTTTAATATGTTTTCTGTACACATAGTAGTCAGAAAAGTTTCTCTCAAAGTCATTTTCTTCAAGGTAGTCATTTAGGAGCTTGTACCAGTTTCTACCAGACTTTTTTAACCTCTAGAGAGATTTCTTTGTACACCAAATTCTCTCCTGACTCTGTTTGCTCAAAACCCTCTTGGTTGATCAATATATATTTCTTACTCTATGGGGGCATGCAAATATGCGGTTTTAACATACATTTGGTGGACAATAAGATCATTCTGGACTGCTATTTGCATTAGGGCTTACACAGACGTTATGTTAGCTGTTGGTGCAAATTTCTAGTGGTAGTCTATTCCCTTTATCTGGCTATACCCTTTTGCAACAAACGTGGCTTTAAATATTTGTCTTTGTTCATTTTCTTTCAGGGCAAACCCAAATTTTGTGAATTTGCTTTCCTCTGTAATGATGTGCAAAGTTGCTCCACAATCCACCATTAGTCCTATTATGTCAGTGGGCATTAGTCTTTGTCTGACCTTACTGTAAATACAAAGGTTTGCTCTTCTTTCTTGTCATCTTGTTTTTCTGTAATTTCATTTGCGTCATTATTGCACTTGTTTTTTCCTCTGCATGTCTTGTAACTGTGTGTTGAACTTCTATGGTAGCTGCACCATTTTGGTGTTCCTTTTTGGCGGCAGTCTTTTGCAACATGCCCGCGCTTTCCACATCCATAGCATGTGATTGAAGTTATATCAACTTTCATTACATGATCTGATTGTGTTTTGTTGTCAAATCTTAGTTTCCTCCTAACTTCTCAAGTTGCTTTTGAATTGTGTGAACTTTATTTCTCCACTGCTTTGAGTTGTGTGAATGGCAAATTGTTTATAGGTTTCAGGAAGCCCATTTAAAACTATGGCAATAATAAGGCCATCACTGATAACTTTCTTTGCATTTCTCATAGCAGTCACTGCTTTTTCAGCTCGAATAATGTAGTCTGTCACTGCCTCATCTGCTCTCTTTTGTATGGAAGTCAGCTCTGTGTACAGGGCGATTATTCTGGGCTTACCCTGACTTTCATAGTGGTCACGTCGTATTTTTAAAGCTTTTCTTTCGTCGTCAGCCGCATTTCTTATTACCAGTGATAGGATTTTATAGTCAAAAAATTGAAAAAAAGTTCTGCGTAGCATTCAGCATTTTTATCTGTTTCAGGGTCAGTGGTTGACAATATAGTGTCCTTTAGGCCAATGATCTGTAACTGGACGAGGAATTTTGTCTCCCAAAGTTCGTAGTTGTTTTCGTCTCCATTGAAAACTAACCTCTGCCATCTTCCTCCTACAGTGTCACGTCTGGCCCAACCTGTTGAGCTTGCAACATTTTCTCCTCCGTCTGTCATCTTTCTTAAATAATGTACACGTAGAATCATACTTAGTTGTCTCTTTATTTAAGAAGTGCGCGGCATTCCAACATCCCAACAGAAAAAAAATAAAGTGACAATAGTCTCAACAAAAATAGTGCAACAGTAAATGTCCACACAAAAAGATAGACAAACAAATAGTACAACAACACATATGAGAACACAAGTCTGCAAGGACACATAGAGACAAACAACCACACACACACACACACACTAGTGCTTCCTGGCTTCCCCTGTACTTGCCCCAGCAACGGTCCAGCTGAGAGAGGGTGGAGCTAGCCTGCTGGAGTGAAACTACTCTGTCTGCCATTTCCTTGCATATGCGTACAGCACTTTTATTTAATGGCCGAAGGTCCTGCTGTAGATTATTTAGAAGACAGCGAGTACTTCAGCACAGTCTTATATTCGTGGTTAGTTGTATGAGCCAGAGTACAGTGCCAAGGAGTAATGCTGTTTGGAGGAGGATGAGGCTGTTTGTAAGGAACCGGCACCCACAGCAGAAAGCCCAGATCTATGGAGTCAAAATAGGGTCAGATTAGACTTGTGCGTGCATAAACTAATCTGTGCAAGCATAACTAGATGTGTGCGTGCGTAGCCAGATCTGTGCATGCATAATCAAATCTGTGTGTGCGTAAACCGATATAGGCATGAGTAACCGATCTGTGCGTGAGTAAACCAATCTGTGCATGTGTAACCAGATTTGTACTTGTAGACTTAGTGGTGCTATACCATGCTTACACTTATAATTTTGGGCGTTAAAATTATGCACAAATCGTGACTAAATTTACACGTAAAATACTGTGACCTTAATTTGCCTCTACGCTGTGATTGGCAAGTTGGATTTTAGTGCAGAATCACAGTGCTTCTCGCTGAACAACACCGGTCTACAAGAAGACAGACACTCAGTGTTGCTGCAGAGTCTCATGTGTTTGTCCGATACCAAACACATGGGCAGAAGGCTTGATCTGAGAAATCGTAATAGTTTATTTAGTTTGCAGCCTTCACTTTCAACCATCAACTGAGACCTACACCGCTCTGACTCTGCTTCGCTTCACCCACAGTTTAATTAGGTGCGGATAACGTCCGCCGGCAGGCAACACTTATTTCGGTAAAGGACAGGATGCTCCTGATCGTTCACAAAAAACATGACACAAAGTTAAACGCTATGCTCCATTCATAGATTACTATGTTTCGGAGAGCACACGCTCTAACAGATAGGTAAAGTAACCAAGGTGTTGACAGGGACAGCTAACAGGATGTCACCTAGGTAAAACAACTCACCGGAAGTCGGTCGCCAGTTAACGTGGTCACTATTTCATGTGGAAGAACAGTTAACGTTAGCCACCTGTTAGCAACAGAGAGATTTGTTTGGATGAAGCGCCTACTGTTACCTACCTACTTGTTAGGGGGTTAGGGTTATGTAATGTAAACCAAGCGCTTCATCCAGAAATTACTCTGAAGCTGAAGGTGCATGTAAACTGGTGTTCCATATAAAAGAGTGACCACGTTAACGGATGACCAACTTCCAGTGAGTTGATTTACCTAGGTGACATCCTGTTAAATCTAGTTTCACACGCACAGATCGGTTTATGCGTGCACAGATTGGTTTACACACGCACAGATCAGTTTATGCACGCACAGACTGGTTTACGCACGCACAGATTGGTTTACACACGCATGCATCTGGTTACGCATGCACAGGTCGCGTGCATGCATCTAGTTAGGCACACAGATCGGTTTACGCATGGACAGATTGGTTTATGCACGCGCAAATCTAATCTGACCCTAACTTGACTTCATACAGATCCGGCATCCAGCAGAGCCAAAGGCAGGCATCCTGCAACAGACCACCAGATGCATCATGTCTCTGTGCCAATAGAAACACAACTGAATATCGCAGTGCTGCAATGAATCTATCGCTGCTGGTTTCTCCCGCGTGAAGTTGCAGATTCTACTGCTGACTGTGTGTATATGCTGCAATGGGTTTTGGATTACATACGTTCAGAGGGGCTGGAAACTAGCTTCAGGATGCTAAGGACAAACCAGAAAAAACAGCCAGGACAGAACAAATTAGCAATGAGTAAGTCATTCATCCATTTATAGGCAATATTGGACAGTCGCGTATCATCACCCAGACTCTTGGAAGGGACAACCGTCTTTGCCAGCCACTAACAGCAGGTGAAGAAAAAAATAGGGTTTTGGCTAAATGAAGAGCCTGTGGCTTTCTAACAAGTGTCTGCTTTAATTCAAAATAAAAGCTTATTGTATTACGACTTATAAACAATGTCTTCTTTCAGACACACTGTAAAAATATAATACTTTTGTTAAAAATGTAAAGCACTGATTAAAACAGCTGATGTGACAGCAATAGAAGGTCATACAAAGTAGTATAACAGAGTGCTCTAGTACTCACAACCCTATCAATAAAACAGCTCATTAAGTTCTCACACACTTCTAGAGTTTTTCAGGCAGATTGATTCGGGGACATTTAAGCACAGAGTTTGTTTTAAAGGAACTTTAAGGAAGGACTTTGTGTGCTCACACACTACAAGTGCGCTCTGAACCATCCCCAGTAACGGCTGGGCTGAGAGAGGGGCAGAGCTAAACAGCAGGTAGGTCCAATCACTGCAGCTCAGGTCGTCAGAGCGCAATGCATTCTGGGTGTTTTAGGATATGACCATTTTCAACCACAACACATATTACTTCCGTTTTCCCTGTTCTCTCTAGACATAGACCATCAATGTTAAATGTTGCACATTTTTGCTGATAAAATGTAAAATATTTACAACACATCTTGCTTTTTAGCAGTGAAGTATCGCTTTAAATGAAGCACGAGGGTTTTGACAGTTTGTAACAATAATAATAAAATAACAATAAAAAAGTTAATTCCGGCAACTTACACAGTTTTCTGATAAAAAAGCCAGCTGTCCCTTGACATTTGGAAAGACACTTGTAGCTTGTCTTTTTTTCACTTTGCGCTCAGCACTTCTGCACTCACTCCTGGCAGCACGTGTAGGTCATTTAACCAGGGCTCATATCTAGTTTTAGTAGGTCTTGTTCTCAGCGGAGCCACAGTGTCTATTATGATTTGACAGGTTGAGGTTGATTGGACAATCCCTCGACATCTGAGCCAGAGCACAGAGAACAGTAGGTATTTTTTTGTCAAAAAGTCAGCAAGTCAGTAATAAAATTTTTATTATACCTAGGCGGTCTGTATATAAGACAGAACCCAAGACAAATAAATTGATCTTGAAATAAGGCACTGTTGGTGTGAGCTGTTTACAAGCAAAGCTTTCTCTAAATACTTTGGCTATTTGTCCTCCATGATCAGACTCCTCAACAGTCATCCGTGTTTCTGTTATATAAAAATCCTTTGAGGTACTGTAAAAGATGCCCACAGGAACCAGACAAGAGCCGATCGGATCCAGAGAGTGCCACAAAATAAAGCGGCAATATGCTGCGTCAGTATTTTCAAGAAAAGTGTCAGGTGAGTGAGCCAAATAGACTTTCAGCTCCGCCCTACTGCCGCTGCGCTTTTCCCCAGTGGAAATTGTCACAGTCTCTGGTCCTGTTCCTTGTTTTATTTTGAGTTCCTTACGTTCGGTAGTGTCTGGTTCTAGTCCCTGGTTTTATTTTGAAGTCCTTCCTGTCTGTCATGTTTTGCCATTATTTTGAAAGGACTTCCTGTTCATGTCATGTCACAGCTGTTCCCTGTTTCTACCGGTAATTAGCCACACCTGCATGTCATCATTAATCAGTTCAGTGTATTTAAGCACCACCTCTCACCCTAGCACTTCGCCAGATTGTTTAATTCGTGTTCGTGTGCATTCACCGTCATCCTGCGTGTTTGTTCTTGTCCCGACCCGTGTTTCCGATCTTGTTTTGCCTACCGTTACCGAGCCTTGCCTGATCCCTCCCTGCATTGGCTGCTGAACTTATCTGGTAATTACCCTGCCTGTCTTATGATTACGATTCTGCCTGATCCTGATCGGTACTGCTACTGTATCTCTGCCAACACGATAAACAATTATTTTAGGATTCTTGCGGAGGATTATCGGAGGGTGCCCGACCCGGCGGCCCAGCGAAGCGCCGTGGAGGTGGCGGTGTGGACCTTGGAGGACGAGGACAGCGTGCTAGAACGCCCCAGTGTCCGTCGCCTCTACGAGCGGATGTGTGCGCGTCTCGGAGAGTTAGACACCACACCACACCAGCCCCCATGCCACCCGCTCGGATTACGCCAGCCCTGGGCGCATCTCCGATGCCCCCCAATTCGGCTGACGCCTCTGCTCCTTCTCCCACACCAGGTCAGTCCGCGGTCCCGGTTTCAGTTTCCTTTCCCCAGCCCCGTCTGACCATTGCTACTGCACCAGCCTGCCCAGCTCCAGTTTTGCTCCGCTGGGAGTTATTCCTGCACTCGTGCGGTCCACCGTCTCATGCCCCCGTTCTCGCCACAGAATCACAAACAGTAGCAGCCCAGTCGTGTCCCGCTCAGGTTCTAGCCCAGTCGTGTCCCGCTCAGGTTCTAGCCCAGTCGTGTCCCGCTCAGGTTCCAGCCCAGCCGTGTCCCGTTCAGTTTCCAGCCCAGCCGTGGTCTGCTCAGTTTCCAGCCCCAGTTCAGTCGTGCTCTGCTCAGTTTCCAGCCCCAGTTCAGTCGTGCTCTGCTCAGTTTCCAGCCCTAGTTCAGTCGTGCTCTGCTCAGTTTCCAGCCCTAGTTCAGTCGTGCTCTGCTCAGTTTCCAGCCCCAGTTCAGTCGTGCTCTGCTCAGGCTCCAGCCCCAGTTCAGTCGTGCTCTGCTCAGGCTCCAGCCCCAGTTCAGTCGTGCTCCGCTCAGGCTCCAGCCCCAGTTCAGTCGTGCTCCGCTCAGGCTCCAGCCCCAGTTCAGTCATGCTCCGCTCAGGCTCCAGCCCCAGTTCAGTCGTGCTCCGCTCAGGCTCCAGCCCCAGTTCAGTCGTACTCCGTTTAGGCTCCCGCCCTGTCACATTGTGCTCCAGTCCAATCATGTCACGCTCACGCTCCAGTCTTGCCCCAGCCAGGTGGCACAACACGCCAGTCGAGCCTGGCTCTAGCCCAGTCAGGTTCAGCGTTTGTCCCGTCAAGCTCAAAGGTCGTAAGCAGCCCTGCCGGCTCCAGAGAGGAGACCGCAAGCAGCCCTGCCGGCTCCAGAGAGGAGACCGCAAGTAGCCCTGCCGACCTGGTAGCAGTGACCGTCCCTGTCCCTGTTGGTCCTAGGGAGGCGGTCGTGTTGCCCACCGCTGGTCCAGTAGAGACCAGTCTGGTCCTTGTCGGGCCCGACTGGGTCGTTCCAGCCGCAGTTCCTGTCGCACCCACTGAGGGCGCTGTTCTAATTCCTGTCGGCCCCACCGAGGGCGCCGTTCTAGTTCCTGTTCCTGTCGGCTCCTGTGAGGACGCCGTTCTAGTTCCTGTCGGCTCCTGTGAGGACGCCGTTCTAGTTCCTGTTCCTGTCGGCTCCTGTGAGGACGCCGTTCTAGTTCCTGTCGGCTCCTCGGAGGACGCCGTTCTAGTTCCTGTCGGCTCTTCGGAGGACGCCGTTCGGGGAGCAGCTGTGACATCACTCTCTATGTGGTGATGGTGAAGCCGGTACACAGTATACAGATACACCGGAGAAAGGCGGGGGGCAAAAAGATCTCTGTCCCTCATGTCCAAACAGGGCAAAGTTTTCAAGAGGTATTAAGAGTGTTTTACAATCATACACCAATAGAGAGTTAACTTTCACACTGATAAGTGACAAAACCACCATAAACACAATCAAAGTTTGCAGAGACAGATGGCAGGCCACACACTGGCGCCATCTTGATTGGTCTTACATCACCAACTTCAGCTTCAGTGTGTCTTTGAGACAGACAGCAGGAGTGCAAGAACAAAGTGGTAACGATGAATTTGTCTCATCCTCTGGTTGTAGGGGCCTAAAGGTAATGGCAACACAACAAACAGTAGATAAACCTGATGTGGTTACACTTCATGCTCATCTCTTTTTACCGGACATGGGTGTGGTGCTCTGATGGCAGAGTTGGCACTTACACTGGGGTAAATATAGTCCTTGCACTGGCCTTGCTAGGCAACTAAACATAATATTTGTTATTATCAGCATTTATAAATATAGGCAAATCCATTAAGATAATTGGACAACAATGATTACAAATGATTTCATCCTTTGTGTCTGTGGTTGCTTTTTTTGTACACTGAGCACATTAAACAAACATGCCTACGTTGCTTTAAAGGTTACACTAAATAAGAATATTGACATTGATTGTTTGACTGTATCCAGTGACAACACAAGTAGGTCAAGTTAGATACATCCACTTTAAATTTTTCTATGGAAGGCAAATACAATTAAACCCACCTACACTATGTCACAAGAGAAAAATAATAAATAAACTGGAGACAATTTACTCACAAAGCTCCTAATGATCAATCTACTTGTGGTTCTGGAGTTTCTATCTGTAGAATCGGAGGCAGAGCCTTTAGCTATCAAGTTCTTCTGTGGAATCCGTTCCAGTTCAGGTTACACTTTAAGACGGGGCTCAGAACCTATCTTCTAGTCATAGACACTTGAAGTCACTATGAACAATCTCTTAAGCTGATAAACGTATGCTGGACGTCCTCCACAAACTGAGCTTCTCTACTTTCTATCTATTTATTCATCCACTAACCTGCCACTGGGGTTCTACATGAGACTGACTTATCTCTTTGTCTCCTGTAGTTGTTCTTCTCTCTCTGTCCTCATCTACAGGAACCATCAGACTCAGAGCTGTCCAGTTAGTGATTCAACCGCCTCGTCTGTGTTCTGTTGCTGGTCCAACCTTCCTGTCTGTGTGGTCCTACCGGTTAAGGCAGATGTTTGCCCACATTGATCCTGGTTCTGCTGGCATTTTTTTCCCATTAGATGGAGTTTTTCCTCTCCACTAATGCCAAGTACTTGCTTACTGAGATTTGTTGGGTTTTCTACAGAAGTCACTATGAAGCTGTATTTTAATTTATCACCAAGTTATCTTAAATTATATAATATATAATGCTTTATTATACTATTTACTTTGGGATACCTAATTGTATTGTTTATAATTTTGTACTGTATATGACCAGCCACCCCTGCACATAGTCATATACATATTATGACCCTGGCTCTTATTATTAATAAGAGGGGAATGGAGGGGCTTATAACAGTAGGCATTAGCATTCAGTGATTAGCATGCCCATGAAGAAATAGAATGCACTATAATACATAATTTCTTTAATGATGCAAGAGATCCAAACTATATTCACATTTACATTTGAATCTTGAAATCTACAATACAGTCACGTATAGAGAATGTGTTGTTGTAGAAGATGTGCCGAAAGAAATTTATGATGCCACTACAAACCCTTTGTTGTGGAGTGACAGTGGTGGTTATTAGTTGTGATGTCATAGTGCCGTTCACCATATGCCTCTCCCTGGAGAGAGGAGGCTTTTCACTGATTAGCTGAACAGCTTGTTGCCCAACAGGCCGTGAGGTTAAATGACCTCTGGGGGTGAGCAGAGAGGCTGTAATTTGTTGATGGGATGTAAGTTGTAACACGACCGTGTGAGACAGAAGCGTCTTTAACATGCACTCCCTGATTACACTTAGTGATCTTGTAAATAAGCCTGAAAAGCTGTGAAGGTATTGTCATGGTTTTTGTGCCTGATCTCATGCTCACAATTCAGTGTAAAACCAAACCTTTTCTAATTCTGTTCTCATGCTGTCAGTGAGACTCAGTCATCGTAAAACGAGTATGATACCAATGCTACTTTCATCACCAATTACAGGAATTATGTGTGATGAAATGTAAGCACACATGATCCTATGTGAGTAATGAACATCAACAACAACATATTAGTGCTATTTATGGTTGACCAGTCTTAAAAAGTCTCTTTTCCTCCTCCTCTCCCTTCATTTTTAAAATCACTTAGTCCAGCTGTGTATGAGCAGCAGCCTATCTCTGCTTAATGCACACTCCTTCCTCTGATGGTACAATGCAGCAAAGCTCTGATCGATGAACACTGAACAATACTTACACGTCGTGGGTGAAAGGCTAATGCCTACTGTACATCTAACCAATCTAACATTATGCTCATCATCTCATCAATCAACATAGTTTACTTAGGCTGTGATACCAAATTAAAGACAATACATAACTTAAACAACATAGAACACAACTCAACAATTACAAATAAAATGTAACAGTTATTGACCTGATCTGACTATTTAAAGTCTAGGACTCCACCAGCTCTATCCATGATCCCTAATGCCCCCACTGCTAGCCAGCTAGTTAGCTGGCCAAAGGTGGTTTAAACAAAGTAAGCATCTTGGTTAAAAGCATGTCACAGCTTATTTTGTAAGACACTAGGCATGATGATAATGATGGTAACAACAACAATGAACTGTCAAACCAAAGTGGTGGTAAGGTGACAGGTGAACTGCGGGTATAAACACTAGCAGAGAAAGTGACCACAGGTAAAACTAATTAACAATATAAAACCATTACATGAAGGAGTGACAAAACTGGAAACTGGCCAGAATAAAACAACTTGAGAGTCAATGTTCCAACATTACAATCCTATTACTGAGACTGGCACATTCAGTAGCTCTGGGATTAAAAGAACAGCACTGGATGGTGTAAATCTTATTAAACAGATTCCAGCTTGTTCTTGTTAATGACAAATCTTACATTTGCACAAGGATTAGCTTTGGAGTACCACAGGGTTCTGTGCTAGCTAGTAATTAGATGCAAGTGTGTGTAGATGTGTTAGCATTCTTATTTTCATTCTCGCTACCATATTGTGTGTACCTCTAACTGTCACAGCGATCAAGGTGTGCAAAATAATTTCCCTCTTGGATTCATAAAGTTTTTTGGATCTTGAATTTTGGATCTTCAATACAGTAGGTTTAGTTTCCACTGTAAAAACCTTGAAGTTGACTTTCACCAGGATTTCTCCTTTTACATCATATATTATAGAAAAATGTAGAACATCCTACTTCCATCTGAGAAATATTACTTAAATCAGGATCCTTGGTTCAGCACCTGAGTGATGCTGAACCATGACTCCATCATTAGTTCCCTCCAGGGTATACAACTGTAACTCCCTACTCACAGTTTCTCCAATGACTCTTTAAAATGTTGCAGCCAGAGTCTGATATGTATATATGGGTTTTCTGTAATATTTGAAATATTTCAGTTTTTTCGCCACAGTTTGAAAAATGAATGTTATGGATTCAATAAAGCAAAGTATTTCTTTATCTGGATCCAATTCTTTGCAAAAAGGTAAATTTGCCATAGACTACAAAGACAACAAATAGCAACAGGCTACAATGACAATAAATGAAGCACTGATGCACACTCAGATCAGTGTTTTGTATTTAGTTGGACGTGTTCATATACTTATTTGCAAGTTGTGTTGACCTAATTAGAGCCTTTTGCGAACAAAACCTGACATTTTGACATTGCCATTTAGGCTTGTGTATTAACTGTTTTGAAAATGTGGAGTTTCATTCGATGGCTGCGTCAAAGCAATCAATAAAAACTGTAAATTACTGTGAGTTAACAGTGTGCTATTGTGATTTTACAGCAAATGTACCCAATTTTTCTGTGATACTGTATGACAGTATACTTTTGTAAAATTTTCATATTAAATTGTGATTTCACAGTGAAGGTTTCATAATATTGCTTTGATGTTATTACTAACTAAAACAAAAGTAACTACAGTAAAATACATTTTACTCATTTATTTTGCAGTCATTACACTTATACTTCATAAACACTAATGACAATAGTAATATATCAAACAAAATCAAAATAAAAATAATTTTGAGTAACCCATCAAACCACTGATAAACAGTACAGACTTTCCGACTTATGGATCCGCGCTGCCTTTCTGACCTTGAACCTCCCCCTGAATTAATGCCCAAGATGCACCTGTCAAAACAAGATCAAGAGAAATTTTTTTGGTGAGAAACTAAAGTAATAAGCTATTTTAAAATAACAGGTAACATTACCTTTGGCTAAATTCAAAGCTACAGGAAGCATCTTCATCCATACTGTTTACACACCTCAAACAAATGAGTAAAGTCATGTCAAGACAAGTCCACCATGCCCCAAGGAATAGAACTGTTTAGCAACTTTGTGTAAAAACTGCAGAGTTGTGGCATACATTTAAAGACAATTCTGGTGCTTATGAGTCTGTTTAAAAAAAGGGGGCTCAAAATAAAGTGACCGCCAGTAACATTAAATTTGAACTAAACAAGGAAAAACTAACAGTACAGGTCACTTGGCGTTACCAGTGTAAGAGAAAAAAAAACAAGTTAATGTCAAAACGTGCCAACTCAGGTTAGCAAAACAGTCAGATAATATGTGCCTAAATGGAGTTAGCAACAATATTGAACTCTCTGACGTTTATGGAACTAGTCTGTTTAATAACAAGCAACCTCAAACCTAAAGCCAGTTACGTAGTTAAGTTCAGGATCTGGACACAACGCCATATCGCCCAATGTTACTTCAGTAACTAATACACATTCACGTCAAATGAAAAGTGAAAAAGTAAAAAAATAGCTTGTAAACTAAACTAAACTTGTATAACTTACACTTATAACCGAGTGCCATACAGCAGAGTGAGCCAAAAAAATTGTCAATCAACAATTCAACCAATCATTCCAAATCCAAATATATAGCAACGTCCTGTGTAAAAGCCTTGTCTGTTGTGATTTCATAGTAAAATTCTAAATACAGTATTATACTGCTTAATTCCACAATTAAATTCTGTAAAATGGCAATATTGTAATTTATTGTAAAATATCACTGTTAAATATTGAAAAACCTTGGTAATATTAATACTGTGTACTTCTCCTCAGATGATCATTGATCCTTGATTAATGGGCCACTGCTCTACTTCAACCACTTCTACTTGTGGTCGATCATTTGTTCTCTTGTGTAGGTTT
Organism: Betta splendens; assembly: GCF_900634795.4. Lineage (NCBI taxonomy): Eukaryota > Metazoa > Chordata > Actinopteri > Anabantiformes > Osphronemidae > Betta > Betta splendens. The sequence goes on from NC_040890.2 coordinate 5,154,163, forward strand.
TTTTTTGCTGTGGTAGTATTTGGTTACCACATTGTTTGTGTCAAATGGATAAGGAAACTACAGTAAACTAAAATATATCACCATATTTCGTCCATGTTCTGTGTGTGCGCGCGCGCGATACAGACGTCTTTTTACGCGCTAGGAAGTTAGAAAGGTGTGATTAAATGGAAGAATAGACAAAAACACAAAATGAGATTTGCTTTCTAGTCAAAGTAAAAGCTGCGTCGTGCTGAAGTGTCCCTCCAAGCGGAGCTGCTGTTTGGGGGGAGGGAGGGGGGGGGGGGGGGGGGGGTGTCTCCCGTTAATAACCCCAGCCCCCTCTGTCTGTCAGCATCATGATCGCAGGACGTGCCGGGACCCTTTCACTAACGGAGCCGCGTCGTGGTGACTCCCGCTCGGTGACGCTTGATGTTCGCGGAGCTGGAGCCGCGACCACAGACACACGGGGGCTGCTTCTCTCAGATACTCATCTCCTGCTTCCATCAGGGGACTTGAAACTTGAGGGACTTTACCGCCGGTAGGCAGAGAACAAAAGGCGGACGACCGGACGGGCCAGTGTCGGCTCTGAATGTAGCGGGCAGGACCGTCTGTCTGCGGGCGGGCGCACAGCGCAGCTGCAGCAGCTGGAGCAGCCGAGGACGCACCAAGTCCTGTCCCACGTCCCCGTGTTGTCACCCCCACCCCCCCGTCACCCGAGCGGTCGAACATGATCCTGCTTGGGACCGTGCTCGTTCTCTTCTTCTCAGGTACGTGCAGAAATGATATTCTTTACACAAGCACAGAAAATGTCCAGTGTTGATTCTTTGACCCGCAACTTCCAATGTAACGAGTTCGGGGGGGGGGGGGGGGGGTGAAAAAGCTCAGTAGTCCACACTTTCGGTTAAAAGACACGAAGGACGGATAATCTCACTTTCTGTTCAGTTTCCTGAGCCCACGCGGCCGTCTTTACGCTCGTTGGGTCAGATTCACGCTCCCTGGAGCTCCCTGACATTTTTCACAACTTTTTAACAGGCTACTTAGTTTTGTAGTATCAGAGTACATCAGGGACGGTGACAATGTATTAAAGCTCTGACTGCGTGTTTGTGTAGTTCACTGCAGGCTATGCCCTGCAGCTCCGCATTGATAACCACAAACTTGTCTTACAGTAGGTTTTAATTTTACAGTATTAAGTATTTTAATGTGATTTTGTCAAATTTCTAAAAAGTAAAAAACAGAAAACCATAGTGGTGTCATTTGCATTAGGACAGATAAACATAAGGCAGCAGATTTAAAATTGTCTCCTCAGCTTCACTGATTTAACACAAAAGGTCTTTAGCCGCTTCATTTCACATGGGCTCAAGCATAAAGGATTCAGGCATGAAATGCAGTTATTATCATCTGCATGGACAGACTCACTAAATTTCTGTACAATTTATACATGTCACAGACCAGATTCACGGTGTCAGAGACGATCTTGTGTTTTTTAACTCAGTCCACACTGGACTTAAACGCCTTCCTCTTGCCTTAAGCAGTGTGGTTTGAACTGATACTCTGAAGTAGCGTCATCATCACCAAGGAGTGCAACAAAGGCTGCCATGCGTCACTTTATCCGAGTAACTTCTGAAACACAGGGACTGAGTCTGACATGTGATTGCTCCTCTGGAACAAACGCACTTCCTCTTGGGTGTGGGCGCTGCTTGGTCCTGAGGACAACATTCATTCTAATCTTGTTTTTCCTTTGTGAGAAGACAAAAGGCGTCTACTGCACCATCAAAACTGACCGTCACCTCAGGGCACTGCATGTGCTTTGTCATACGTTACTGCATATATTACAGGGAGCGTGTGGCTTCGATTACTGGAGCCACTGGTCATGTTCCTGAACCACCTGCATCCTGATCCATCAGCATCTGTTACTGTGAAGCGAACACTCGGTTAAGTCTAAAACATTTCTTGTCACATACAATAAAAAGATTATGCAAATCCCCAGAGAACAGCAGTAGAAAGAAAAGTTGTCCTCATTTTAATTATGTAGGTTCATGAAATACATGAATCACTAGTAGTGCTTTAACAAGACCCAGTCTAAAGACACAAGTTATAATAATATTTATTTATTTTTTATTAGAATATTAATTATTAGGCCTTTAATTTTAACTTTAACACAGAGCTTTTAGCTTTTACCTTTTATTTTTCATGTAAGGTGCCACCTCTCATCTTTAGCTTCACTATGTGTTTGTCATCCTTTGTGTGAGCTCTGTTTTACACCATGTCCTGCCGTGTTCATTAGCCATGTTAATGATTGTCCAGCTTGTCAGCACGCTGTAATTGTGAGTGACAGTTTGTCTCCCAGCCTCAGGCTCACCTGCTCCCCTCACCGCCGCTCTCTTCCTAAAGGCTGTCAGGTCATGTCTGATTTTCTTTTTTTTTTTAATCTCAATCTAAATTCCCCCTTGGATTCAGTGGCGCGTCACAATAAATTGTTCAAGTCGTTCAATGAGGAAGTGCAGTGAACCGTCTCCAGTGTGCAAACACATCAGAAGCAGCAGCGGCTGACATCGGTGCGCAGGCAGGTGTGTGTGTGTGTGTGTGTGTGTGTGTGTGTGTGTGTGTGTGTGTGTGTGTGTGTGTGTGTGTGTGTGTGTGTGTGTGTGTGTGTGTGTCAGGGCTAGACGTTCCTCGTACTGTAGGTCTAGGCCTGTATTGATACCGGTCCCCTGGGAGTGAAGCCGCCCTAAGGGCATATTGGCTGTTTTGAACAGTTTTCTCTTTATGGGCTTGAACTTGTTTTGCAGACTTTTTTCCAGTTAATGTAAATCAAGTCCAGTCACTACAAACGTCATATTGAACAGAGGCTCACGCGCCTCATCACACAGATGTCTGAACAGTTAGAGTGTCTTTAACTTCTGATCCAGTGTCCAGGTTGTTCACTGTGCTTTACCCTGATTGCTGTTCACATTGTCTCTAAAGTCTACATGAGGTAATCTGATATCACTATGACATCGTGCCGAGAGGTGGTACGCTGCAGTTGTGTTGGTGCTGTAGTGCGCACAGCCCCTAGGCTGCTAGCAGGTGGAGGTGGTGCTGCTTCTCTGGTCGTCTGGTGGAAGCTGCAAAAGCAGTGTGGATTTTAAGGTTGCGATGTTACAGCAATCGTGACACAGCATCCGTGTGTGGTAGAGCTCACATCAGTCCCCAGGACAGAAGCCTGTACTCCACCAACTTCCTGCCACTTTAATACTCATGCTCATAGTCATTGCTTTGAATTGTCTTGTGTTGCATTTCTCCTGTCAAAGACCAGTCATCAGAACACTAAAATCGTCCAAAATAGGAACACACACTCACACACAATTCTGGTGTGAGTTTTTTTAAAGTGCAGGCTATGTCACTATGCTTCCTACCTATTACTGATGGTTCCACTGCACTGCAGGGGTGTTTGCCTCCTTCCATAGGAGAGAGAGGGAAACTGTCTTATCTTTATCGATCTCCAGTGACAGACGATGACGTCTCTGAAGAGCAATGAGGCCAGAGAAATGAGCGTCATAAACCTGCTTTGCTGATAAGAGTAAAAAAAAAAGCTGCTCAGAATAGCAAGAGTGATCATGTAGGGTTAAGGGGGGAGGGGGGGTATGAGGTGAGACGTGACACAATCCAGCTTCCTTCTCCTGTCACACAAACATGAGCAACTTACCTGCATCCATCTGATCTGTGTGTGTGTGTGTGTGTGTGTGTGTGTGTGTGTGTGTGTGTGTGTGTGTGTGTGTGTGTGTGTGTGTGTGTGTGTGTGTGTGCGTGTGCGTGTGCGTGTGCGTGTGTGTGTGTGTGTGTGTGTGTGTGTGTGTGTGCTCTGTGTGTTTTGTTGATAACTGGGATTTGGAACTCAAACATAGACGCAGCAGATGGTGTGTTGGCTTCGTCTTCCTCAGTTCTGCTGTGTGTGAACAAGCTTTTCTCTCAGAGCTGTGTCCTTATCCAAACTCAGTATGGGACACGAGTCAGTGGTCCCTGAAGGGGCCTCTGCTCTCTGTGGTCAGAGCCTGGACTGATCCCAGGTCAGCTGTGGCCTGACCTCAGAGCCATCTGCTATCATGATGACAGATGTGTCAGGGCCTGGACCCACAATCCCCAGTTAGTCTTTGCGACAGCCTTTCCTTGTTGGTAGGAGGTTCCCTGCCAGACATTTAGTGAACGTCTTCAAATCCAACAATCGTGTGCTGATCTCCTGCTTCTCTAACTGAGGATCTAGGAAGCACAGGAAGTAGAGAGGTTGTAGTTGTGGGAGGAAAGCAGTGGTTCTCAGCAAAGAAGGTTGAGCCAGTACTTCTACTTTATCTTTCGCCTGTCTCGGTCTAGTCCTCTCAGATCATACACCTAGACTCCATATGCAGTAAATGAGGACTTACTGGTTCCCATAACTTTTGCTCTGGTTGTCTTGTTTTTTTGTTTGTTTTGTTTTTCTTTTTGTTCTGGCTTTTAACTTATCAGTGTTCTAGTTGTCCTAATTAATCATAAATCTGGTGCTTTATAAATAAAGTTAAAGTTGAAGTGACTGTGTTCGGTTTATTAGTTTTGTGGCTGGTCAGCTATATTATAACAGTATAAAAGTTCGACTCGCAGAGCTGTCTCTCACGTTGGTCACACAGGTTTTGGTCTTTCATGGGTCACAGTCCAGATTGTTTTAAAATGACTGTGTGACAATGACACAAATATATTTGAACTTCTGTGTTGTCTGTTGTCATTTAGCTATATGATGGTGGCCTAGCATGGTCAAGGTTTGGTCAGAGGGACTGGGTTCACCATTACATTGTAAATCCAGTGTTACAATTCTATCGCCAACACACAGCGGTGCCTTAGAAGCACCCTGACACCAGGCGAGCATAGAAAGGAGGAGGCATTCCATTCATGGTGGGACCTATACAACCCTTTATATGTGATCTGAATCACATCAACGACAGCTTGTCTGTCCACTCTAGGTAATATTGAGGATCTGTGGAACGAGATGAGACATCAACAGGTGACACACTGACCTTTGCAAAAACCAATGCTTCCTTTGAGGGGAGCACAGCTCGGCTCATGTTGTTGATGCAAACGGCTCCACATACTCCTTCTCTCACATTATTATTAGATTAGTTGACCTGTCCCATTGCCCCAGAACTAATTCTACCAATATGATGGAATTTTGGCTCTGTTAAAAGGTCACTCACGTTCCAGTTATTGGCTCACATCATCAGCCTTTAAGCAGGAAGTCGTGCAGTGATGCCCTGACTGTATGTTGGTCTCTGTTCCAGCCAGTCTTTCTGACTTCAGCAAACAGGCCTGAATGGTTCCTGCTACACTGATACTGGTTTACTGGGATATTGTGGTTTCGGAGTCGCTGCGTTCTCCCCTGAGGACCTGACCTCAACTCACTCTATCTACAGCTGAAGTCGTTTCACTGTTATGTTTGTCTAAGTTAAGTCATTTATTCATCAAATATGATTTTTTTTCTTATATATATATATATATATATATATATATATATATATATATATATATATATGAAAGCTCCTCACCATGCATGGAGGGTTCCACCCCAAATCCAACACCCTGAGACTGTACGCTAGCCGCAAGGAAGGAGGCCGAGGACTAGTGAGCGTGAGAGCCACTATCCAGGATGAAACATCCAAGATCCATAAGTACATCAAGGATAAGGCCCCGACAGATGACGTGCTGAGTGAATGTCTCAGGCAGTGGAGAACAGAGGATGAGATGCTGGAAGAGGGACCATCATGGGAGGACAAGCCCTTGCACGGGATGTACCACCGGAACATAACTGAAGTGGCTGATCTCAACAAATCCTACCAATGGCTTGAAAGGGCTGGGCTGAAGGACAGCACAGAGGCACTCATCCTGGCTGCACAGGAGCAGGCCCTGAGCACCAGAGCCATAGAGGCCCAGATCTACCACACCAGACAAGACCCAAGGTGTAGACTGTGCAAAGAGGCCCCAGAGACGGTCCAGCACATAACTGCAGGGTGTAAGATGCTGGCAGGCAAAGCATACATGGAACGCCAAAACCAAGTGGCTGGCATAGTATACAGGAACATCTGCGCGGAGTATGGACTGGAAACCCCAAGGTCAAAGTGGGAAACACCTCCCAAGGTGGTAGAGAACGAGCGAGCCAAGATCCTGTGGGACTTCCAGATCCAGACTGACAGAATGGTAATGGCGAACCAACCAGACATTGTGGTGGTGGACAAAGAGCAGAGGAAAGCCGTAGTGGTGGATGTGGCAATACCAAGCGATGGCAACATCAGGAAAAAGGAACATGAGAAACTAGAGAAATACCAAGGGCTCAGAGAAGAACTGGAGAAGGCTTGGAAGGTGAAGGCCACAGTGGTGCCTGTGGTGATCGGAGCACTAGGGGCTGTGACCCCCAAACTGGAGGAGTGGCTACAACAGATCCCTGGAAAAACATCCGAAATCTCAGTCCAGAAAAGTGCAGTCCTAGGAACAGCAAGGATACTGCGCAGAACCCTCAAGCTCCCTGGCCTCTGGTAGAGGACCCGAGCTTGGAAAGTGGATGAGACCACCCGCGGAGGGTGAGAATAGAGTGTGTGTATATATATATATATATATATATATATATATATATATATATATATATATATATATATATATATATATATATATATATATATTCTTATATTTTTTTTCCAGAGGTTTAAAGAGACTAATTCTCTACATTGCATATTCATTGTCTTTCCATTTTTCCCAACATTTGAATATAAATAAAAGATTTTCTGAAAGTTAATCTGAAACCTCATGCATTTGTATCTGAAGCTTTTTAGGTTGAGTTGCTGTACCAGTCTCCCACAGCCTGCAAGAGGTTAACTATACAGTTTTAGATTTGCTCAGAAGCCGGGACGTGGTGCTGATTCTTGATCTTGTCGCTTTATCTGCACTTGTAGTTGCAGTTGTTAATTGTGTCGCGTCCCAGTTCATGCTGTGATTTCAACTAAGGAGCCTTTTCTGTTTTTATGGACAGAAAATCAGTCATCACATCAATAATTACATACTATAATGGCTGAATTTCATTGTCACACTTACTGTCACACTTACGCTAAACAGTTACAGTAGCTTTCTTTTACCCACTTGGACCCAACTAATAGGGCTACTGGCCCAAAGAGCCAGCTCCTGTCTAGCTCTGACTTTTCTGTGCTGAATATAGATGGAGATATTTGCACAGAGAGAAGAATAGGGGCTGATAGCACCAGCTTAGGGCTGTGATCAGGTGAGTTTGTGCAGTGGAATCACAGTGTTGATTACTGATGCCACACTCTGTGCTGTACACTAATCCAGCAGCTCTCACAGTAAAGCCTGTGGCACAGTGTAAAGACAAGTAGAAGCTGGTGCTTTTATTTTTGGTAATTATTTATTAATGCTTCAGAATTAATACTGATTTTATTATGTTGAGTATTAATCCATTGAGCTCTGCATATGGTGGAGATTTGAGGAAATATTTTACTGTAAATTTATAATCAATAATTAATTTCTCATCAAATGAAGGCAGAGCAGCAGCAGCTCAGAAGGACCAGGATGTTAATAAATTGTCTTTTTCATGATGTTACATTACTTCTGAGAACAGCAACCCACACTGTGTATGGATCTGACATCACAGCACATTCAGTCCTGCTGTAGCTAAACCATCAATGTCTCACATACAGATTATTGAAGCTTCAGACCTATGGGGTGCCGAATGTAAAAGGAGCACCTATAACTAGTTTTCTCACATTTAACTAAATGACACAACATATTTTCTCACATTTAGTTAAATGTGCAAAAGTCTAAATGTAAATGTTAAATGTAAATGTTAAATGTAAATGTTAAATGATCGAACTGAATATTTAAGTAGACTCCACCCCCTATGATCCTAGATCAGTGACGCAGACTCAAACACCTTAAACAGTATGCATAGCTCCGCCCACATCTGACTCTGGATCGGTGGACGACAATACTGGAGAGAAGCCTGAAGTCGAAGCCATCATGGCCGTCAGCCCCGACTCCCTCCCGTTAGCGGAGATTGAACGGGCTTTAACGGCAAGGTGTGCGGGCTGAGGCTCCGCTTCAAACTGCTGTTCTGTCGTAAACACCATTAATGGGGAGTTAAGTAGGTTTAAATAGAATTTTTCTGTGGCGCCGGTGGAGAATTAGTTAGCTAACTTTACTAGCTAGCCGAAGTTAGGTCCAGGCTAAAAACAAAAGTTTCCAGATCAGATGTGGGCGGGGTTTGCGCGCACTGTTTGAGGTGTTTGATTTTGCGTCTCTGATCTGAGACCAGCGCTGTTTGAGGGTAGGGGTGGAGTCTACTTGCACATTAATGAATATTCAGTCTTGCACTCGGCGATCATTTAACATTTACATTTAACATTTACATTTAACATTTACATTTTACATTTTACATTTTACATTTACATTTACATTTAACATTTAACATTTAACATTTACATTTAACATTTAACATTTACATTTAACATTTAACATTTAACATTTAACATTTATATTTAGACTTTTGCACATTTGACTAAATGTGAGAAAACGTGTCATTGAGTTAAATGTGAGAAAACTACATAATACATCTGTTGTAGCAATAGACCTATTAGCCTACTTTTTATTCACTAGTACATCAATATCCATGCAAATATACTGTACCTGCTTCTTTGAGACCAGGAAATGAGCACATTTGAAGGGCAGTTGACTTTACTTTGTTGAAGCTGAAGCAGATGAAACCCTTTTTTTGTTTTTCTAAACTGTCTTGTGTGTAATATTTGCAGCAATTAAGATTAAATTTCACATTTTTCTTCTGTTGGTCAATCACTGAGACCAAAGTAAGAGTGGCAGGAAATTATTTTTTCTTTATTCTAATCATGAATTAATTAGATTTGCTAATCAACAATCAAAGCAACCTGTGTGAACTTTTGCCATCATAATGCTACATCTTAAAAATGCCTGGAGGGAATGTCATTATACTGTATTTGCCAAAAACGTCCACTTTCATGGATGAGCTGATTAGAACATTTCACCCAAATTTTTGTAATTACTGTCAATTTCCCCATATTATATCCTAATACATAAGAAATAAAATAAGTCTTATAATAATAAAAAAACTGCTGATGTTGTTGACCTTAACATGATGCCATGCAGGTTGTATTTTTAATTCAGTTGTGCCAGTCTAGTGTTTCTGTGTTGGGCATTGATATTTATTTTCGAAATAATTTCAATCAAACAGAATTGCACAAAAATAGTTTTTATAACTAATTTCTAAAGATACTAAGGATTTCACAAGGCTGCAAAATGACTGGGACAACAAAGGAAGAAGGTGGTCAAAAGATTTATTTAGTTTAATAAATGAATGGAGCGTCTACTGGAAACATATAGTAGAAGGCTCCTAAATTTCACCTCCTTCAACAATAAATCTGTTGAAATGGAAACATATGAGACTAAGAAGAAATGACGTATCACAATATGTTTGGTGAGATGCGTGACCTCTATTTCCTGGAACAAGTTTGTGTGAATGGCTGCTTTCCTCTGAACGTTTCTCCAGACTTTTGCAGCAGATGGTTCAGTAAATGTTAATGAGAAACTCCAGGAGCACTGGTGCTACTGCAGTCACAGTCAGAAAACAAACCTACTGTCCCCTGCGGATGACGAATCCTTTGAATCCTGTCAAAACTCAGACGTGTGCATTACATGTGCTTCTTTGATCCTCACCTAGAACAACAAGGCCAAACAATTTTACTTGCATGGCTAGTTCTCTTTGTAATCAGCCTGGTCCTACACTCTGTGACCTGCAACAGCAATAAAAAGGCAACAGATCACAGAGAGTGATGAGAGTGGATGCAACATGTACTGTAGACTAATCAGTCTTTACTGTTTTCTACTGTCTTTACTGTCAAGTTCACTAATATAAAAACAAAGTAATCTACAACAGCAGGTTAGTAAAACCTACAGCAAATTATAGTAGTTTATGGATACAAACATTAAGTTAACTTCTCTTTTTGAAATGTTGAAATCTCACTCAAATCAGGAGACTAAGTTTCTAAGAAATCAAAACCAAAAGTGATTAAAGGACTGTTCAGTGGTCTGTCCTGGAGCTGAAGCTGTGATGTTTTAATGAAGCGCTAGTTGACCATATACTGTAGAATCAAATTAAAGCTAAAAATAGATAAAATTCAAATAGGGCATATTGCTTTTAAGTGAGCACAGAGCCCGTGTTGGCTGTGAAACAGTACAGTCACTGGTCTCCAAGTATCTACAAGTAGAGATGAACTAAACTGCATTAGTTAAAGTTGTCCTGGGGAATTTAAGGCATCATATATACTGTATGTAATAACTGTACTTGTGTTTTGACCAGCTATATGCTGCTAATGGAATGTTAATGGAGGGCCATGTGACCCACTCATCTTTCTGATGTTCATAATTTGTACTACAGTACATGTAATTAAACTGTCAGGTGTGTAATACGAGGGGGTGGGGGGGGGGGGGGCTTCCTACATGAAGTGTTTACTTTACTCACTCTCCTCCTCATCCACTTCACCATCATGAAGGGCAACGTAATTCACTTAGGAGGATTGAGGAAGGAGAAGGTGGGCTGCAGGAGACATGACATCAGCCCCTCTTATCAGGAATCTGTTGTGATTGGATGCAGCAGCTGATTGGACAGATGTGATGTAGCCAACCTGGCCTCCATCTGTGTGTAGGAATGAAGGAGAATAGCTTTGAAAATCTTCTGTTGCCAACTGGAATTATATCACAGAAATGTAACTTCTGGATGCAAACAAATGTAATAAATAACGTAGATGATAATGTAACAAGATGCTGCTGTCACTAGTTTCAGAACAGGATCCAATACATTTCATATTTACTACAACTGCACTACAAGACAGTAGCTTTCACGGTCTGTAGGTTTTTACTTTAGCTCTGTTGTTATTGTCACGCTATAGAAAACAAACATCCAAGTTCTTTTGTAGTGTTCTGTTGGTTTTGTATCCATCCATCCATCCAGCCATCCAGCCAGCCAGCCAGCCAGCCAGCCAGCCAGCCAGCCAGCATCCCCATCACAGACAGACAACCATGCAAACACACTCACACCTGTGGGCAATCTAGAGTGACCAATGAACCTAATGCATGTTTTTGGGAGAAAGCTGGAGAACCCGAAGAGAACCCACCCGAACACCGGGGGAACATGCAAGCTCCACAAAGAAAGGCGCCGGGAATCAAACCCAGGATAGTGAGGCGACAGTGATACCCACCTACACCAACGTGCTGCTTGAACACAACCAAAGTAGCATTCTTATGCTAAGCAGCACAGGGTAGTAAAGTTACTTTGACTGGATACAACCTGATGAAGTACTTCATCAGGTACCAGACGTGTGAAGAACAGCTGACCCAGTGTGTGTCTGCTCTCTTGTGATGGGGAGCTGCGTCTGGTCAGAGTGCTGGTCGGGATCAAGTGGGCCTGGCTGTGTGTGGTTAGTGTTAGGTGTGCACTGTGGCTGGGATGCAGAGCTCCACAAAGGCTGTTTGTTCAGCCAACAATGTTTTATGTATGTGGTTAGTCTTTCATCAGCACACTCAGTATTCAATTTACATACTGGCTACTGATCCGGCACTGAATGTTAAGCTGTTTATGCTCTCTCAGCCACTTTATTCTGACACTGAGATGTGCGCGTGTGGAAGTCTGTGTGTGTCTCAGACAGATTGCTTTCCCCCCCCCCTGTGGTTGTGCAGTATTGTGTTCTGGTAATAATGATGGGTTCTGTGCCTCCCTGTCTCCCTCCCAGCAGGACTCACACATAAAAGGGTCTTTCTCTGGGCAGCCATGCACGTGTTTCTATGTGTTTCTATGTGTCTTCTGTGTGTGTGTGTGTGTGTGTGTGTGTGTGTGTGTGTGTGTGTGTGTGTGTGTGTGTGTGTGTGTGTGTGTGTGTGTGTGTGATTCTAAGAACATCATTTTCAGCAGTGCATGCTGATTGTGCCTCATACTGTGCGCGTGTCCAACCCATCAAGGTTCACATTGGTACGCACTCTTTCCCTCTCTGCCTCTACCTCTCTCGCTCACTCCTTCGCTCCCACCTCTCCGTTTTTCCATCTATCTTTCCGTTTCCCTATTTCTCCTCCCTGTATGACATTTCTGCTGTCCTCAGACAACTTCACTGCACTTCCCCAGTGCATATCAGCTATTGGATTTTACCAGGGGAGCTGCTCCTTTGTGCTATTGCAAATTGAGGCAGCCACACTTCACAAAACAATACTTCATCTTGGAGAAACTTTGAGGTGCACACAAGCACTGTAATAAATAAATAAATGAGAATGAGTCCAGATCGCCATGCTGACCAGCTGTGTGTTTTGTCCCTGTTCACTGGCATTAACTCAGGGTTTGGGTCTTTGGGTCTTTTTACACCTTGGAATTAACTGATTTTAATCTTAAACAACAGCATTCTTTCTCTTTCTGTGGCCATACAAACATGTTCACTGCTATCTGTCCAGTGCTAACTCTTTCAGCTTTGGAAAGTATTCTTCTCTTGCACACAGTCCAGGAGTACCTATTCACTTTCAAGCCCTAATGCAACCTCCTTTGTTCTGTCATAGGTGTGTTGGAATCCTCGGCATCCATCTACCCTTTACCTTCTTCCCCCACTGACTGTGTTGAAGCTCATCGGGTGTGTTCAGCCGATCCCCAATGCCAAGCTTTGTACCGGGGTTTGGAACTGTGTGCGGACGATGCAGAGGTGTCCCCACTGGTGGAGCAGGTGGCGGCCGAGTGCCTGGAGAGACAGGACGCTCTGTTGGCCAAACACCCAGCTCTGCTGATGTGCAAGTGTCACCGTGGCCTTCGCAGGGAGGAGCAGTGCCTGCACATTTACTGGAGGGTGCGTCTTCAGCCAGGTCAGTCAGTGCTGTGGTGGGGGCATTACTCCCAGCTCCTTAATTAGCATTTTGATCTGCGATGTTACAAAAGTTACCAAGTATAATGATCCAGTTATTCCCATGCAGTGATTTGTTAGCTTTAGTTTTGTTAGGTGCTATGAGCCATGGTTTAATTCTTATAATTTATGAATAAATTAGGGCAAACAATGGGCTACTATGGATCCCCTTAGTGTACCATAGCGTGGGCAAGATTACTGGATAACTTAACTATACTTGTTACTAGAGTGGCACTATCGCCTTGGGATCATCATCATCATGCATGTCATCAGGTCAACATTTACTTCAGTGCCTTCTCACTACCACTGACATAACTCATTTTGCATTACCACCACAAGCCATGGTCATTTTAACAATATAAGACAATAACGTGACACACCTATCCCAGGAACATCAGTTCCATTTTTTTTAACATGACTTATTTAAAATAATGGGGGGGGGGGGTAATTCAGTTCACCCCTGCCGCCCAGTGATATCCATAGTGGTCCGGCGGTCGGTCATACCCCTGGTCCCTCCCCCTCATTAGTCATTATTCAATTCAAACTTGGGAGTGGGACCTGATAGAGACCGGCCGTGTCCAGTTCAGCGTTCTCTTGTGGCCAAGGGGCTATAAGAAGCCAAGCGGTCCTTGTGTAGCACCACCCTCCGACCACGTCCAGGCATTTTTACCCAGAAAACTACATGAGAAATCCATTCCAATATCTATCCGGGTCCTTGCCAATTAGGCATTAGTTTGGGGAAGAGTCTACGCTTGCGTTGTGGGCAGAAAAGCCACACCGAATCCCCCACAGACAGTTGGGGTCCATGTGCCTGGTGTCGTAGCACCTTTTCTGTTAGGCTTCAGCATTCTCCAGCGCCTCTTGCACCTGCTAATAAATGATCTCCATTTGTTCATCCAACTCGGATCCCCCTGCGATCTCTGGTTCCGGTGGAGCCCTGAAAACTAAATCCACTGTGGTTCTTAACCCCAGTGTGTCTAATGTTCGGTTGAACCGCTCTACTAAGCCGTCGCTCTGCGGATGAAGTGGGGTGGTTTGAGTTTTATTGATGCCCAAACGCCTGCACACTTCTTGAAACACTTTGATTTCAAAGTTGCGGCCTAATCACTATGTAGCTCGTGCGGAACTCCAAAACGAGCAAACATTTCGCCCACTAGCTTCTGCGCCATCGTAGCTGCACTCTGGTCGGAAACTGCATAGGCTTCAGTCTCTGGGAAAACGTCAACCCTGATTCATTCCATTGGAGTGCCCACAAGGTACTGTTGGAGCAGGGCTCTCGAACTGCTGGATCGGGCCTTTTTGTGCGGTACAAATATCGCAGCAGCGGACATGATGCTCCACTGCTTGACTATGCCCAAGACAGCGTCTGTCTCCTGATGCCGACGCAACCCCTCCTGTGTAAACCGACCGACTAAACACACGCTACATTAGTCTTTCAAAAGTGTCCGGTGCATTACACAGCACAAACTGCATTACCTTAACTTGCCAGTGCCCAGTGCCAATCGTAAATGCCGTTTTGGGGAGAGCTTCTGGAGCCAACTCTACTTGCCAGTAGCCACTGCGGAGATCCAGCGAACTAAACCAGCTGGATCCCCCCACATCGTCAAGAGCGTCATCGATTTTGAATAGCAGATAGCAGTCCTTTTTAGTCACCGCATTTATTTTGAGAAAATCAATGCACGGCCGCCAACCCCTTGTTTTCTTTGTTACCATTACCATCGGTGCGGCACAGGGACTGTATCATTGGTTCAATGATGCCACTTGTTGCCATTTTTTATGGACTCCATTGCTGCTTCTCTTTTATGAAGTGGCAATCTGTGTGCCCTCAGTCTGATGGGAGTAGCGTCTCCTGTGTCTCTATTGTGCTACACTAACCTTGTTGTTGTGCACTCCACTTCGTCAGCCACAAAGTTCATAATCTCTAGTAGCAACTCAGCATGTTGTTCACTCTGCAGTACATCCAGTTCAGTTCCTCCACCGCAGCCACCGTCTCCGCTGAGAACACTGCTCGGGTGCGTTGCGCTGGGGCTCTGCTGCGTCACTCTGTTCTGGGGCTCCGGTTTGGCATGCCCTCGATGTCGTGGAGCCCGTCCTGTGGCTACCATCTCCTCTCAATGTTCTTCCGGGGCTCTGCTGCCTGGCTGTCCCGGATTCCTTCGCTTCTCTGCAGTCTAGTTTTCTGGTCACGGTCTCTGTGCTGAGGTGTAATGCAGCCCCGTGTAGATTAACACATGCCTCCCGGCTAGCATGAAGCTCTAGTCCTACGATGTAGTCCTCGTGAATTTCCGCTAACCAAAATTTGTGGTCCACTACTAGTTCTCCCACCGCCCATGTCAAAGACTTCTTTCCAGGCATGACAGTCTTTTCAAAGTTCCCTTTTTACTAAACAAATTGTGGACCCTGTATTCACCAGGGCTCTACATTCTCTCAGCCTCTGAAGTCCATGTAAAGTTCTTTTGTGGACCCACAACGTCGTACCAGGGCTCATCGTTTGTGAGGTTCATTTCTAATTGGATTCCCCTGGCACCTCACTCTGCTTTTGTTTCCCCCGATGGCCTTGACAAACCTGTAAATGGACAATAATGTTCATTTAGGGCAGTAATGTTGTCTGTAAAGCCTGATTTTAGTTAACAGACTAACATTTACAGATCAGATTAGCTTTGGATAGAGAGTTTCCAGACATCTGGGACCTGTATGCCTAATACTGTGATATCACATCCACTATTCATTTGTAGTCGTAAACAGGAATTCATGCATAAAAGTTTAATATGTATATGTTCAGTGAATACAGTTCAGTGATACATAGATTGTATGAAAGGAAGACGTACACACCCCAGCAGTAGCACACACACAGAGTGGACTCTTCTCCCCTGTGGCCTATTAGTCAGCAGAGCATCAGTGTAATTACACAGTCTTCGGTTCTGGCACGGCTGCTGCTCTAGCGTGTCATTACCATAAATATATAGACTCCAATAGGATTTACATACATAAACACTTTACATGCCATTACATTCTTGATAGACTTTTTACTTTAGAGGGTGTTTCGATCATTCCAACAACAAACATCTGTACAGTATGTTTGTTAATTACAGATGAGCTGTAGACTGCCTCCTCCTTGGTCTCGTCCACAGTGATGAGCTTTGCTTCGCTATCATAAAATTGTCCACTATCTCTAAATGTACATCGAGACAATGAGCAAAATGTTACCTAAGCTTAATTAAAAAGGATACCTGAACTGATCAGCTGGGGCCCAAACGCTCAGCTTATCTGTAGACGCTTTAAGCTCTCCCTCATTTGGACTCAACATTTTACGGCTTTGTTGTGGTGTGTAGTTGAGTCATTCAGCAGGTCCAGTACATTATTCTACTGTACTTCATGAACACACTGGAGGAATTACATTTTGTCTACTGAGGCAAAACTATTGATGTTGATCAGTCAGTTCAATATTTGACATTTTAGCTCTACAATTATTGTAGTAATTGGTTGTATTGGTGGTACTGGTTGTATTGGTTTCATTGCTGGTATTGGTGGTACTGGTGGCACTGGTATACAGTATTAGCGCATGCAACCATGACTGCAGATATACTACTGTATGTGGTGAGCATAAAGAACTGTCCTCCAACAAGTTGGGCTGCTTGTCTCCTACTGCATGCGTTTGTAACGCTGGTGGAGGCTGATAGCAGAGACAACATCAAACAAGTTCCAGAAAGGCTCAATAATCTGCAAAGCCAAAGCTGGTGCTCACTATAGTCACCACTCATACACTCATGGCTATGTGGTGATTGTTGTGTTGTTGTTCAGCTGTGAGATAAAGTGACCCCTCCCGCACACGAAAAATTAAATGAATATAATCTTATTTCTAAATGGAGCATTAAACAACCTTATTGTTACTATTTGATGCTAAAGTATGAATGAAAAGCTGCATATGCAGGTTCATTGGTGAGCTTTACTGCAGGGGATGCCACAGCAAGGACTTTGTTCTCCTAATTAGCTTTGTGAAGTAAATGTCACTCCAGTACAATGAACTGACAGTAAATACAAAGAGATACAGGAAGGAAAATCCCAGGATGGTTGACTGTACAGCAGCGTCATTCTGTGTCTTACTGGTACCTCCGCCTCTGATTGTGTCACACTCCTGAGTTGTGATATTCTGAACTGCTTGGTGATGTCCAAGAAACAAACTACAGCTAAATGAGATGTGTGATTACGTCTGTAGTTTTAAATTTATATGTCTGCTACTAAAATCTTATCAAGGACAAATGCTGTCCTGATTCTTTTGATGGAATTAACATTATCTACTTAATTAGTGCATTTGCAGCTATGTGCTCTATGTTGAATAATGCTTGAACACTGGGAAAAGGGGAGAGGCAATTGATTTCAGTGTCTATAATAGTGACAGCTGCCATCCACGTCACTTGCAGTTTGATTGTCTTCATCTTACATTTGTTTCCTTCTCTCCTTGTAAATGACATGTGTGTTGCTTGCATGTGTTCTTTTTCTCCAGGGGAGGATGAATTGGAAATATCACCCTATGATGACACACAAATGGATACTCGCATGGCTTCTTTAGTGGCAGGTAACACACTGCAGCATTCACACACGAGCCTGGAAGGATGATGGTTATGAGGATAGTCAGAGGTTATACTTCTAACTAGGTTCTTGTACTTCCTACTCTAAGTCTAACCAGTAAGTTGGTGTTAGTTGTGACTGTGACTTGGCTTTTCTTCCAAACTGTGTAAAGTACGTCATTCTAGTTCTGTGCTAAAGATTCTGTTAGAGGTCCACCACTCCTGTCATATGTTGTGCACACACATTTCATTTGAGTTTGGCTAATTTGTCTTTTCCTCACCAATTTAGCCTCAACTTTCCTGCAGCTGGACAGTGAGAACCAGTGCCTGAAGGCAGCACAGGACTGCAGCCTGTTTGAGAAGTGCAGTTCCCTACGATCGGAGTATGTTCTGGCCTGCACCAAGATGACTGCCGGGTCCACCCGCTGCAATCAGCACAAATGCCACCGTACTCTCCGGAGGTTCCTGGAGCGCGTACCTGAGGAGTACAGCTTAGGTGTCCTGTTCTGCCCCTGCACCAACACTCTGTGTGGTGAGAGGAGGAGGAAGACCATCGTCCCCTCCTGTTCCTATGAGGACATGGAGGGACACCAAGCCAACTGCCTCCACCTGCAGAGCTTCTGCCGTAGGGACGACCTCTGCAGGTCAGTCATGGCTCAACACAACTGTGTGGTGCTGATACAAACTAGTAATCATAACATGGTCTTATTGTGAAGTGATAGTATCATGTTTTTAGGTGAGCTTAATGTTAACAAGATAATCCATGATAATCAGACTATACTGTAAAGAGTCTAGATTTTGTGCGGCATTACATTCAGACAAGCTCTGTGCTTAGGGTTATAAACAAATATCACTTTGGATTTGTTAGTAGAGCTGCATATTTCAGCACCTGTGCTAGGCTCCAAGTGTGTTCAGTGCTTCTCTGGTGTGGCCGTCGTGTGACCCTACTCCGAGGAACACACCTGACAAGTGTTTTGGGTCTGTACGATCTATGAGATCATAGAGTCAATATGCGATAGTTTTCACATCTCTTTTAATTACAAACTTGATGTTTTGATTGATGCACACATCACCATCAACTGTTTCTTCTCATAACTGGTTGACTTCTCCTCTTTGTCAATCACGTCATTGGCTGCTGAAGGGGCATCAAAGCTGAAATAAACAACATGATCAAACATGCCCCTGCTGCTGTGTTCAAGTGATGTCAGATATCAGAGTTGAAAAACCACCCTTAAGGAAACAAACACACACAAATGTGACACTGTGGTACGTTCTGAGCGCATAGAATTGTTTTGTTTTAAATGCACTTTTTAAAGTTGATTTTTTTAATCCAGAGATGATCTTTAAAGATTTTTAAAGTTGTTCTTGGTTGGTTGTACGATGGTTAGGATCAAACTACAACATTTCTTTATTTCCCATCTGGCAACACATTTGGTCTCTACTGTCATGTCTTAATACTGGTTAAACTGCCCTCTCCAGAAAACTCCTGCATCCTTTCTCTGGTAACAGCATATATGACATAATGTAAAAAAGTATTGTTTGACTGAGAGTGTCAAGAGTGTCTACAATTGGACCTATGCCAAAATAGCAGGAAATGACAGAAAAAGGCAAAAAAAGTAGTAAATTGTGTCAATACGTGATATGAAGAAAATCTGAATTTTGCTCATTTTGTGTTGGATTGTGTGGTTTCTAGGTCTAGACTGGCTGATTTTCTTAACAACTGCCAGCCGTCTCCTGTGACTACCAGCAGCTGTCTCAAGGACTCAGCAGGCCTCTGTCTTCGAGCCTACGCTGGACTCATAGGTATGACATGGACAATGGGAGGGAAAGGAACAAGTGGTTTATGAGTGACATAACTTACTCACATGGCACATTGCAAGTTTGTTTGATGAAATCTCTACAATCTTTATGCTTTGTGGTTTAATCTATTGAATGATATTGCTATTGAATGTAGTGTTGAATTTATATAGCACCTTCACTTAGGTAGCTGGGGAGCACAGACTTTCAGCACCTTTGCACTGAATCCATCAGGCCCTGCAGTGTCTGTACAGTGGTGTGGGCTTCACCAAGCACTGAAATAATAAGTTCTGTTGAAATAAGTTCTCAAACTCATGCAACTACTGTAGGGAATAGCACTGCAACCCATTATGCCAATATTCCACATGCCACCTACTAAGAAGCCATTATGCAGTCTAGCTCAGCTTTAATCTATTCAGCAGAACAATGAAAAAACACAAATTTTAGATGCCGTAAAAAATTGTTTATTTTATGCACATACACAGACACATCAATTGTGTGTTGTTGTTCTTAATAATTTAGCAGTGACAATTGTTTTAATATTTAAATTATAGTCTAAATTTAGTTACTAGACAAATCCAGGAATGACAAGTGGCAGCAACTGTACATAGACCTAATAGCTAAGATGTTGGAACAAGGTGTAAAATATAAATAAGGTTGAAACTGAAACACTAGTTCCTTTAGAACCTGAGGCAGAAGGCATTCAAAGTTACTGCAAATGAAAACCAAATAGACAAGCATTTTATTTTGCCAGTGAAATGTGGAAGCAGCAGAGGTTCATCAATCTGCAATGCCACTTAACATTTTGTTGATATTTTTTAAATTGAAAAAAACCCTTTAATAATCAGGAGGAACATCTCACAAGTACAAGGGTCAAAACTGGATGTGCCCTCAGAAATTAGATATCACTGCATGGGCTCAGAAACACAGTTCATCCATGAAAAAGCCATGTGTGAACATGGTCCTGAAGCCCCAGATTCATTTTGAAAGCCCTGGAGACAAATTTTGTGGATGGCGTGTCCTGAAGAGCACAACCACAGAATGCATCTACGGGGGCTATGTGCCTATTAGCAAGTATCGTCAATGCGTAAATCTAGTGAGAAAAGAAGTGCTCCAGCACTCTACTGTATGCTTCCTCCATTGAAGGTTTTGGATAATTCAGCAACACAATGCTGAATCGCATACAGAAGCATGTCTTCACAGGAGAGAACATCTGGAGCGTCATCATGACGCGACAAACCTCACAAACTGTGGAGCAGCTGAAGTCCTACATCAGACACGAATGAGACGATTTTCCTCTCCTAAAACTTAAGCTTATTTACAGTACAGCATGAAGCAAGTGGTATCTGTAGTAGATGGTGGCTAGGGCAGAACGTTCAGCATTCAGTTTGTGCCTAAATCTGACCGAGGATGGACAGACAGAGCAGAAGACAATGGGTAGAGAGGACAAGTGTGATGACAGAGATCAGGAGCCATGACAGTTGACAGATACAGTACATCTGCACTTCCTCTGACTCTAATCAGTGAATGACTCTCCCTCTGATGATCTGCAGAACAGATCTTTTCCTCCAGGCCTTCCATCATAATAGATGGTCAAAGCATCAAGTGTTTGTGTTTGCTGCATTAACTGTGTAGTGGTGGCTTCCAGTCTCCCTTCTGTTAACATCTTTGACTGACTGGTTTGACTGGTATAAATATTATCATTAATATGATTATGGTATTATTTTTATTATTATTGGTAGTAGTAGTAGTAGTAGTAGTAGTTGTAACTAAAGTTTGATGCCTTCTTGCCTGCAGGTACCATCATGACACCCAACTACATCAGTAACAGCTCTGCTGACGTGTCCCTGTGGTGCAACTGTGAAGGCAGTGGTAACCAGTGGCAAGAATGTTTGCGCCTGCAGCGTATGTTCACCCACAACCCCTGTCTGCGTGAGTACACACGGTTTACACACACCAGTTGGAAGCGAGAATACCTCCAACTATATATCATTCTAGAAAAAATAGAAAGTCAGAACACAAACCTCTAGCATATAGAATCTTACTACATTTAAGGATTTAATTAATTCAAATAAATGCCCTTAATGCAAAGCTTGATCATGTTTAGTCCTTTAATAGAAGCCTTTGGAGCTATGACATAATGCATGTTACTGTCCCATGATGCTCTACATACACCTTGGTGCGTATTGTTTGTACAATACCTCAATCACCATAAGGTCCCATTACAACTTTCTCTTCATTGTGTGATGTTAATACTGTACATGAATACCTGACCTAAGGCGACAGCATTAATGTGTCACCATCAGAGGACAAGCGAGTCAGAGGGAATTAAAAAATGGACAAGCTGTCTGAGTTCCTGGCTCCTGCAGAAATGTTCACAGCATGAAGCAAACACTGCCAACTACCAGCCACAGCCTTAGCATCCATAAGAGTCTTATTAGACTTTGTACCTGCAGCCGTGGGAGTAGTGCCCTGTAGCTGTCACTCAGTCACAGCCGCTGTCAATAAGACTGTCGATACACACTGAGCCCGTACGTCCAAACACTAAATTCTGGATCGATGCTGTGATGCACTTCCCATAAAGCTTGGTGATTTATCAAGCTGACGGCTCAAACGATAAAGCTACCAAATAGGTTCACGCCCACACACACACACACACACACACACACACACTGAAGGGGCTGTGTCTCCTACCTGCAGGTAACTCTATCAGCTGGATGGGCAGCCCCGGCTCTTTGCCTGTAGACATCACGCCTGCTCCTGCTCCCAGACCCTCCCCGTTGGTTCAGGAGGACGAGCAGCTGCTCAACAACCACCTTCCTGAGCACAACGTCAGAGTGAGTACAGCTCAGCGTGTTAATTGCCTACACATTTCAAATACCCTTTCAAGAAAAAGAAGTCGGGGAACCTGGAGAAAACTCACGCGAACACGGGGAGAACAGGCATACTGGGGACCATGAATGTGTGTACTAACTTCATCCATTTTTGATGAGCTAGAAACAACAATCATCACCGAGAGTGGCTGTTACAGTTCCTAGTTTGACTGTCTTTCATCCCCTGGTAAAAGAGAGGTCTGGAGGGTCAAAGCTGTAAAACTCTATTGAGCAGCTTAGTAAACACAGGGAGAACCCAACAGGTCCCAAACCAAACACGACTTACTGTTGTCATCAGAGCCTCATGGGCTCCTGTCCTGCTGTCCTGCTTCCCTGCTCCTTTAGTCCCCTTTATTGGGTGTGTCACTTAGCTGCAAATTGACTAAACACACCTGGTCAAGGTAATCAGTATTAGCTGGGACAGGGAGAGTTGGAAAATCAGCAGGAGAACAGCCCTCATGGACTGAATTTGGACACCCCTGAATTAGACGCATGTTGCTTTATACTGTAGGTGGGTGGGAAGAGGATGAAGGTTGAACAAACAAAATGTCTAGCTGTCCTGACTTTCTCCCTCCCAACCAGCCAGACTTCACTCAGTCTGTGGCTCAGAGTCAAGTTCTGGCTCAGTGATGTGGGCCAGTAACAGACATACATACTGGGGACACATATGTTTTGAGAGCACTATAGCTCCTGGCTGCCCTTGTTCAACACTGCCCATTAAATACGGTCCAATCCAATCATGGTTCTGGCTACTCTAACCTTGGCCCGGCCACTATCTGCCGTGGCTGTGGCTCCCTGACTCCCAGCATGCCTCACTGTCAGAGATAATCTGGGCTGCCAGAAAAGAGGGGATTCCAGCTCTCTCTCTCTATCTTTCACTCACTCTTTCTCTCCCTTACTGTCCTGTCTGTATGTCTCTGCCAATGAGCGGATTCGATGAGGTGATGGTTGGAAGCAGTGCTTCAGTCAGGCTTCATTAGTATGAATTTATTCATGTCCATATGCCCTCCCTCAGTTCCTACATCATTCATCTTTCCTGTTCTCACTTGGTTTAGTCTTGCATCCTTTGCTTCCCCCTGTTCCTCCTCTGTCCAGCCTGCACCAGGTCTCCTCACCTTTTCCACACTCAGCTGTTCTGCATGTGTCTCCAAGCAGCTTCTGCTTGTTTCTTTAAAGTCATTTTTACAGAATTTTGAAGCTATAAATCCATAAATACAAGTCAAACACACCACCACTATGACAATGAGCCCTGTTGTGTTGTCAGAGGTACTGTGATTTACAAAGCAATAATAATTTACAGTTGGATGTGAGTCAATGTAAGTGGCAGCTTTTGAATTGAGGTTTGGTCTGAAAACAATGGTTTGCTTCAACTGTTCCAAAAATACCAACCTAGTGGAGCTGGTGGGGCATTGTCTGCATATACATAACATGACATGTACTGTACATGACTACACATGACAATTATAAAGTAAAAACAAAAGTTTCCAAAAGACCCCAACTCTGTTCTCTTTACTCTGATTATCTCCAAAGAAATATTAAAAATGTTCTTTATGCTTTTCTTTCCCTCACCAATAACTTATAAAAGCAGCAGATCATAGAAAAGGTCACAAGACATTTCATAAAAGCTAGTGACTAAGAATAGCTGTGTAGAGTGGAGCAAGGTTTAAGCTTTGAGAAGAAGGTGCTGCGACTTCACATTTTTCACATTTCATCTTAAGCACTGTGAAACACAGCACAGCAGCTATTAGAATCAATTTCACTATTAACAAACACAGCTTTTTATCTTATCAAATGCAAAAGGAGAGAACCTCAGTGTGTAGAGCCTGAAGGACAACAAAGATAACTACCGTGTTTACGAGACCTGCAACTGTCAGACAGATGATGAAAAGGTAGATGCAAGTCAAACATCTCTGGATTCTAAAAGGGATTAAACAAGCGTTTATGGAACAAAATTATGCAGCGGTGGTACTATCACTGATGAAGAACTGCCAGCAGTGACATGTCCTCAGCCTTGGGCTCCTCCAGATGCTGGTGCATGAACATCTGGCTGTCGTCAAAACTCAGCCCCATAACATTGTGGTGAATGACATTCAAAAGCTAAGTAAGAATCAAGGTGTTCACACATAAACTATGACTCATACTAAAACAAACATCCATAGCCCAAAGAGGGAGTGGAATCAAACCTATTACACATCATGAAATGAGATGTTGAGTGTTACTCTGAAATATAAAACAGATTCATGTTTGAAAGTAAGCCTCAGTGACATTTAAATGTTATTTAAGCAAGCACCACCTTAGATGCTTGGAGGTTTGGTCATGATAATTTTTTGAGGACTTAAAAAGATTTGGAATTTTAATTTAAAAATGACACTTTGTGCAAATTCCAAATGGTATATGCAGATATTAATGATTTCTTTGGTTATGATTATGATTATCCTTACCTGTTCCACTAAGTGCAACCTCTGTGCCATGTCTGACCAGGATATCTCCTGTAATATTACATACAGTATTATTATATTATACATGAAAGGAATCTCATCCTTTTCTCAGAGTGATGTCAAATAATTTATCCAGGTGGAGCAGAGCAGCAGCACTGAACAAACCCCCTAATGGAGGAAGATGCTGTCTGTAATAAAACTATGTTGCCCCCCCCAATCAAATTCAAACTAGCCAGAGACCAAGACACAGATGACTCCAAGGACCTTTGACCAAGAACAATATTAATGAAACACACATCTAGACAACACAGACCAAGCTTACATCTGCTCCCCCACACTACTTGATCAGGCACTATTAAAAAGCTATTGTATGTAATTAATGAATCCAAATTATTGATTGCTACACAGACACCAAATGACTAATCTGACTCGTAACCAAGCCTGACTCGACACCCAAAGAGCTAGAGGTCAGAGGAAGGCAGGAACAAGGACAAGACTCAGAACAAGGCCCATAGGATATATAGGGACATGCTGTAGATATAGAGATACTGTATACCCACTAAAGCTTTGCTTTTTGATAAAGCTCATGCAGTACCTAGATGGCTAGGGATAATGTCTCTTTTTTTTACAGTACATAGCTGTATTTACGGTAGTATTAAGGAGAAGAGGAACGTGCGTCTGTTAATGTTTTAGTTTATGTTTTTAAGTATCTGACTGTGGGTTTCAGTGAAATCCAATTTGTTCTTCTGAAAAATGATAGTTGAAGAAGCCTGTATGTGACTCATCGTGTTTCCTCCCTGTCAGGTGGAGGAGAGTGAGGAAGAGGAAGAGCTGCCCAAGACAGTGGAGGACAATAACGAAGGTGACCAGTTTGGCGTGATTCCTCTGTACTCAGAGAGGGCCACTGTCTCCACCTTGGGTTCCCCTGGGACTGGGGCCACTGGATCTGTTCATAGCAGCTCAGCTGCAACCACAATACTGCTTGTTTTGCTCCTATCTGCCTCCGTCAGCTGGGGCTAAAGCACAGGACACAGTGAGCGCACACTCATACATGGAAACATGCATCCATATGTAATGGACCTGCCAACAATGCTGTCAAATTATAAGAAACTTAGTGAAGAAATCTTGAACTTGAACTTTCTCAGTAGCATCCCCCTATCTCCTTGTTTGGTCTGACTGCAGCTTCAGTGGTGTATCCATGTGTTGGGGCCCAGAGCTGGTCCTGGGAGGGTGCATGCAAAGTCTACCTAGTCCTGTCATGGGTTTATTAACTCCATTGCTGCATCATGGTGGGTTGTGCTTACAGGAAACCAAAGGTAATTATCAGAGGAAAATATAAACATATGTAGAAAGAGAAAATCCAACTAGATGCTACTGTTGTTATAATGTGATGATGAAAGGAAGAACAGAAAAATTCAAATCTAATGTAACCAAATGAAAACAGCTCATTCAGGATTCAATCCCATGAATCTAGGACAGTTCAACCTTTGGGTTAATTATCAGTGGAGTAGCTTCGTCTGTGTTTCAGTCTCAGCATACGGTCCGAACACCACATGGATTATTAGGCTGCGTAGCATTCCATAGCAGGAGACAGACACAAGCAATAGGCTGTTTCATTTCATAATACCCCATTAGTGTTCCACTGCTGGCTGCCCCAGTTCCATGATGCAGGGAGGCATCACTTTGTTGAGTTCATCTGACCTGATCACATTTAATCCACCCTGCTCATGAATGTATGAATACCCATCATCACCACCAGTTGTAGGGTGAAATCAGTAATTGTTAAATGTGGCCATTGTATTTTGTTAAAAATTTAAACGTTTGCATCATCACTAGTTGCAGTTTGTACAAAGGTGAATTCCTTGTTGCATCCATTCATTACATCCTCAGAATCTGTAAAGTACTTAAACTCAAAAGGTCCACACATGCTTCTTAATGTTGTCGAAGAAGTAATTAACCTGCTTCTTTTGCAGACTTGATTTTGCAGATGATATTAGACCCCCCCCCCCATTAGAGCTAAAGCCCAATGCATTCAGACAGCTTCATGGTTGTGGTGGATAATGATGGGTCCTGCTGATTGTCTGGGTGAAGGCGGAGCGGACGTGCACTATGATGCATCAGTCAGACTGTATCATGGTGAAGAATGGGATGCTCCTCTTCTCTTTGTTTGGTGAAGGTGAAGAACCAGGCCTGCTTGTGTGTGCAGATGTGCAGATGTGCAGGGATCAGGTGGCAAAGAAAACCGGGTATAGCTTTTTGTTCTCACCCACCCACACATACATACGTACATTTGCACACATACTTCGTGCCACGCATTGAGCCGATGCAGCCCTTTCTTGCATTATTGCTCCCTCCCCTGTGACTCAGGACCAGCCCCCGAGCTGCCACAGGCACCATTATAAATAAAGCCGTCATAATAAAAACAACAGCCAGAAACAATATGAGCTTTAAAATGGCAGAACAAATCAAATAGCTCCCCAGCAGGTGCAAAAACACACGCAACATCTGATGCTGGCAAAGACAGAAATGAAAAGTTGTCAGGGAATAAGTGGGAGAGAGCAGGAAGAAAAAGGCCAGCTCCCTGTGTGGTGTTTGGGCATTTGATGTTTTACTCGTTCTTGGAAGGCTGATAATCAGTCTCTGACATCATCTCTTTATCATCTGACAGACTGCTGGCTTGTGTGTTGTGTGTGAGGGGTTTCAGGCAGTAAAAGAAATAGAGCAGTATAGTGAGAACACAAAGGAGCCTGGAGTACAAACACAGCAGACAAAATCGCCACTTCTCGTTCTCCTATGTCATATAAATCTTTTGCTGACAATAATTTTTCTGCTGGTTCCTTTCCAATTCCTGGAGAAATGTGTAAAATTAACTTCCATCTGCA
This sequence comes from Betta splendens, assembly GCF_900634795.4. Taxonomy (NCBI): domain Eukaryota; kingdom Metazoa; phylum Chordata; class Actinopteri; order Anabantiformes; family Osphronemidae; genus Betta; species Betta splendens. The sequence continues at coordinate 5,181,659 of NC_040890.2, forward strand.
GGGGCACCGGTGATGGTAAAGGGCAAGAAGCTACGAGAAAAAAATACAAAAAGGAGACTAGGAGAATTTAAAGAAAGTATTGCAAATGAAAATCAGGAAAAACAAGAGACAACACAAAATTAACAGGGACAGAGAAAACATTTGACATAGAAGACGAAGAAAACTATGAGTAAGGAAGATGCTAACGAGAAAGGAGGAGGGTATGAGGTGAAAAGTGGGTCCCACTGAAGGAAGGAACTAAACATAAAGGAAGTCTAGAAGAGCAGGAATTAAAGAAAGGCAGGAGGGAGAAAGACTAAAAGGAAGAAAGGGTGAGAAAAATACTGAAGGGCAGAAGAAAGAGACTTTTCCCTTTGAGAAAAACTTAGGATGCAAAAAGAAAAGTAAGAAGAAAAGGACCAACAGAAATGGAAGAAGTGCAAATAAGCAGATCAAAAGGAGAAAACCCTAACCCCTGACCCCTAAAAGATCAGAGGAAGCTTCAATTGAGAAGTAATAGGCCAGGTTTTAACTGAGGTTTAATATCTTTCTTTTGCGCAGGAGCCTCACTGCTCAGGAACCTCATGATGTTACTGCAGCTATAGCAGGATTTCCATTCTGTTAGAGGAGGTGTTTCATATCATTGCAAGTGACCCTGCTGTAAAATAGCTATTCACAAGGCAGTTACACAGAACTACAGCAACTGCTTGACTTAGACAAACCTCTACATTAGCAGTTATAAGTACATTTCTACCACTGTTTCTGCAGCAGTGAGCCACACAGGACGAAAAGAGTTTATGTCACACTAGAGTCTGCTTCAACTCTGTTTGTGTATTGAAAGGGTCCATATCCTCTTTCCTCAGTTAAAACCACCAAACATTCAGTTTATTTATTTAGTGCCAATCCGCAACAAACAGCATGTCAAGCCACTGTACAATAATACAACTCCTTAAAATGAGTGCATTCTGGAGACACACATAAGTGAGCCAGATGGTACCTGGAGGTGCCTGTATGAAGGTAACATGTAGCTAAAGGCTTTGCCTCCCACCCTGCATTTAGAATCACAGGAATATAGCAGATATGTACTAAAGCAGAGAGCATGGAGTTGTTTCCACAGCAGCTTGTTCTGACGTTCTGTGTAGCTGCTTAGTCTGAGGTGAAGGAACATAATGCCATGTGTCATGGAGTCTGTCACTTCAGATTCCCTAACTGAATGTTGGGCTGCACTGCACAGAATAATTAAGACACAAAACCTTCAAGCTGGTCCAGCAGTCAGCGCTTACAGGAGGTCTGCTGCCTCCTCACAGCTCACCTCACACCAGACTGCTTCATAGTCCCTCCAGCGTTTCACCAGTGGAGCCTCGACTGCTCCTACTACTTTAAATGACCGATGACCCGCTGACTTGTTTTGAGCTGGAGATCAGTGCCTTGCTTAAAGGATGTCTAACAATTAGACAATTCCCCTTTTCAGTTTGACAAAAGTGAGCTCATAGTGTTCAGTAAATTAACTCAAAAGAATCCGGTGACCTCAGAACCACCGCCTTCATCCATCCTGCTAAAGGTCAGGCCACCTGCCAGCAAACAATAGCAGGGGTTAATTGAAATCAGCAAGGGACAACGGAAGCGTGAGTGACGTGGCCAGTGGGGCTGGAGCCAGGGCCTGTAAGCTGTTGTTCATTTTAATTGTTGTCCTGTTTGGTTTGTCGACAGGTTTGACACTTGGTGGCAGGACGACAAGAGGGATGGACAGAAGGAGAAAGGGAGATGGCAGAGGGAGTGGACACTGTGATTTACATTAATATGTAGTGAAATAAACAAGCGGAGAAGCCATGCGTTAAATCAACTCAGAGGAGAACGCCTCCGGGGAGAGAAGGACGGCATTCCTTTTATTGTTGTGTGCAGCACACTGACACACACACCCATGTCAGATTTGTGTGTCTGTTTTCTCTCTCCAGTATTTTAGTATTCTAATCCATCATTGGCCTGACATGGGGATGCTGTCTCTCTCCCCTCTCCTCATGTCTGTGTCTCTCTATCCAAGCTACTGCACAGACACAGCATCCAAATGGAAGATAAAGACAGAGCAGGGGAAAACAAACTCCACAGAGGGGGAAGGCTTTATCCAGAGAGATAAAGTGATGGAGGAAAACAGTGACGGAGAGATACAGAAGTAGTGGAGAAGGTGGGGGAGGAGTGGGGGTAAGCAAAAACAGACTGGAGGTAGGAGGAGCAGAAAAGAGGAATGAAAGATTGAGAGATAGAGACAGGAGGGATGGGAGTGTGTCAGTCCTGTTGCATAGACACACACACACGCACACACACATACACACACACACACACACACACACACAGACACACACACACACACACACACACACACACACACACTGTTGCTCTTAGACGCGGTTCTCTGCTACTTGGATCCCTGCTTTTCATGTATTAAACCGAATCCAAGATACAGTGAAGACCAGTATCAACCAACATTCATTCTGAGCACACAGCCAGTCAGGCTACGATTGAATCCCAGTAAAACTTCACAGTTACCAGCTTCTAGTTTTTTTTTACTTGTTAAATTGCACCTTTTGTAGAAACTTTGAACTGAAACAGAAATTATTCCTACTGATGTATCAGAGCTGACATTGTTTGTTCCGGGTGGATTCACAGGCTGAAAGTGAGGCGCTGTGTTGGCCACATTCATACAAATTAATCTAAACATTGGTCAAATCACACGTGGGGTTTCTATTTTGTGCCACTGCAGCTGTTTGCACTGTATGTTTATATAAATGTGTCAACTGTGTTTAATAAGGGTTTGTGTAAAATTCTCTATTTACATTTATTTACATTGTTTTGTATAATTTATAGGAAAATGTACTTTACAGTGCTAGAACTATAATCTCCATTATTTGTGTATGTACCATTAAATATGCAGTACTTAATTGTTTGTCTGGAGTTTAAGATTCCTCCAGGACCTTCCAGGGATCCACTTGTGGAATCCTGGGACTTCTTTTAGGAATTGTTTCCAGAGTGGTTTCTCTTTGATAGTTTTCACAGCTGGTATGGATGCACAAGCTGTGTGCCCTTGGCATGCGTTGCCATGGTTACTTCGATCCCACCTAAGTTGGTGCACCCAGGGTGATCCCAAAATGCAAATGGAGCTGAATGATCTTTGGTGGTGTGATTCCTTTCAATACACCAACACCTGGCGAGGGCGAGGCAGCCATGCAACGCTTCTCCTCCCGCTTGACTGACTGACTGAAGCGTGTCCTCCCTCATCCTCCCCCACCTCTTATCCCGGCAGGTGCTTGGCTGAATGGAACATCATCGCCATGGAGATTGAGGCAATGACACGCGTGCACACACGCGCACACACACACACACACACACACACACACACACACACACACACACACACACACACACACACACACACACACACATCACACCGTTACAGACTCAGAAATGAGACTGGCTTTCATGAGTGAGTGGCTGCGTCTGATTCGATGAAAAGTTGTCTCTCCAAAGAGGAGACAGCCACATGGATTGAGTTGTCACTTGAATGGAACTCTTTCCTCTCTCTCTGTGAAAATGGACGGATTGCGCTCTGCCTCTCTTTCATTCTGTCAAATGTAAACCTTTCCTTTTAATTCCAAACTGACGCTGAGCTGGAGAGAGAAGCAAGTGGAGATAAATGTACTCCATTAAAAGAACATTGAGCAAGACTGTGAGTGCTCTCCTCCCCTAGGACGGCACTAACACGGGCTTCCCTCGTGCTTTCATTGTAGTATGATCCTTCGGTTCTGTGCTTTCTGCCTCTTGGACGCTAAGTGAACCTTTGACTGTTTCAGGCACATGAACTCTAACTGCGTTCTCTGGCACACGAATGAAAAAAATAGAAGTTACATCTGTCAATACAGATCAGTGGTTTTAATGAGTGTGTATTGGTATTGATGGTTCGTTGAGACGCTTGCCCCCCTGAGGGCAGGTGAAACACTCCATGCCTGTGCTGTGCTCCAAATGAATAATAAAATAAATGTACAAGCTGACAGTTCCTTAAGATGGCTTCCAGTATGTCTCTTCTTTTCTAATAGATCCTTAACAGAAATCACTGTTGTTGTTTTGGCTCTGCCGTCAATACAGGTACATGTAAAAGTAGTGAGTGTGAGGTAAAATGCAGCTGCTCCAAGATTCAAGATGAAAAACAATATTTATTGTTCCCAGAGGGAAATAGTTTGCTAACATTTGATTGCTCTCATAGATACAAATAAAAAAAAGTATTAGTTAAGTATTAATTATCAGAAGTTATATATGTACTTACAACCTACATGTGTTGGTCTAGGTCACACTCTATAGTAATTTCTTTCTTATTTTTAACAAAATCAGTTAGCCATGGATTTACACTGTAAAAAATATGGCCCAAGAGCTTCAAATTGTCTTTGTTGGTAACTTCATGCATTGAATTGACTCAATGCCCTGATTTGGCTCTGTAGGATTGCAAGATGAACAGCTCTTTGTAAACCTTTCATTCAATATAATTCAATTTTATTCATATGGTGCCAATGACAACATATTATTTCAAGGCACTTTACAAGGTAGGGAAGAGAGAAAAGCACAATACCAAGCAACAACAGAGCACATGCAAGATAGTTGGATCCACAACTGCCCATCACAGACACAAAGCTCTGAGTCTGATGATGAGAAAGTGGAGGGCGAGCACAACTATGGAGACAAGGAGACAAAGTGAGTTAAATATAGAACAATGTTGGGAGTTTATTGGATAGAAAAAATAGATGGAAATAAGGGAGCTCGATGTTTGAATTACTGTAAGTCCCCTAGCAGTCTATGTCTATTGCAGCTCAACTAAGAGATGGTTACTGTGAATAACAATCATTGCCAGTGACCTGAACCATCTCTAACTATAAGCTTTATCATAAACAAAGGTTTTAAGCCTGATCTTAAAGGTGGAGAGTGTGTCAGCTTCTCGAACCTGAACATAAAGCTGGTCCCACAGGACAGGAGCTCGGTACCTACAGTAAAAGCTCTGCCTCCCATTCTACATTTAAAGTCTTTAGGAACCGCAAGTAGCCCAGCACTCTGAGAGTGTTCTGCCGGGAGCATAAGGAACTATGAGGTCTTTAAGATTAGAACCAACTTTATCATAAAGTGCTTTGTAGGTGAGTAGGAGAATTTTAAATTCTATCCTACATTTAAGGAGCTTTTAGGACAACCAATGAGTAAGGAGTTACAGTAGTCCAGCCTAGACGTAACAAATGCATGGATCAATTTCTCTGCATCGCTCTGAGAGAGAATGCTTCTGATTTTAGCTATGTTTCTGAGATGAAAGTAGGCTGTTTTGGAGATTTGTTTAATGCATGATGTAAAAGAGAGATCCTGGTCAAAGATCAGAATCAGAATCAGGATCAGAAAAGCTTTATTGCCAGGTCCTGTAGAGGGCACTGTACAGAACGGGGAATTTGACTCGGTGTTGGCAGGTGGTACATCTCAGCATAAAAAAGTACAAACAGTACAACATACAACATGACATGGTGACAGTACAACATACAACATGACATGGTAGTTGGATAGTGCAATTAAGGATAAATTAAAATGAGGTTATCAACAGACTATATGCTATATACTACTATATACTATATAAGTAGAGTAGAGCGCAAGTGGTCGGGGATAGTGGGATGTGTAAGTGGTAGCGATAGTCCTTTGGTTGGGGGGGTCAGCTGGGGGGTGTTGGGGCACTGTTCAATAGACTGACCGCAGTTGGGAAGAAGCTGTTTTTGTGGTGCGAGGTCCTAGTCCTGATTGACCGGAGCATCTTGCCAGAGGGGAGGGGCTGAAAGCGTTCATGGATGGATTTGATGATGGCAGTGTAGAAGTTTACCAACATCTTTACAGGGAGGTGAAACTTCTTCAGCTGCCTCAGAAAGTACATCCTCTGCTGAGCCTTCTTAGTGATGGAGCTGATGTTCTGCTCCCACTTGACATCCTGGCTGATAATGGTGCCCAGGAGGAGGACAGGGGGGAGGGGGGCTGGGTCCTGCCTGAAGTCCACTCTCATCTCTACTGTCTTCACACCATTGAGCTCCAAGTTGTTAGGGCTGCACCACGGCACCAGACTGGCACATTCAGCTGGGAGAGTTTGTCATGGAGCAGGGCTGGAACTACTGTGTTGAAGGCAGAGCTGAAGTCTACAAACAGGATCGTGGCGTAGGATCTTAGAGAGTACAGATGCTGGAGGATGAAGTTGTGGGCCATGTTTACAGCATCGTCTACCGATCTGTTGGCTCTGTCGCTGACGCTGAGGTGTGAAGCTGTGTGGATGGATCAGGTGGGGCTGTGGGGGGAAGGGTTATTGCTGGTCAATGGCTAGGGGGAAGGTGTAAGGACTGTCTGGCTGTAGAATGTATTCAGGTTGTAGGCCAGATGCAGGTCGTTCAGATAGTGGGGGGTTCTGGGCTTGTACTTTGTGATGGTCTTGAGTCCTTTTCAGACAGAAACAAGAGTCGTTGGCTGAGAACTGCTGTTCCATTGTCTCACCATGGGCTGATTTAGCTTTTCTCACCTCCTTGCTAAATCTGGGCTTGGCCTCTTGTCTCTGTCCCCACTTCTGAATGCAGCTTAGCTGTGAACTTGGATTTGTCATTGTTGTAGCTCACCCTGGTGCACGTTGGAATGACACTGTCCGTGCAGAAGTTGATGTAGGACGTAACAGTGTCTGTGTACTCGTCCAAGCTATTGGTGGCAGACCTGAAAACGTCCCAGTTTGTGTAGTTAAGACACTCCTGAAGTTCCCCCAGAGCTTCACTGGTCCACTTCTTACAGTTCCTCACAACCGGCTTGCAGAGTTTTAATTTCTGCCTGTAGGCTGGAAACAGATGCACCATGAAGTGGTCGGACAGGCCCATTGCAGCGCGGGGGACGACACAATAAGCACAGCTGATGGTGGTGTAGCAGTGGTCCAGTACCTTTCCTTCTCTGGTCGGACATTTGATGAACTGTTTGTATTTGGGGAGTTCAGATGAAAGGTTGGCTTTATTAAAGTTTCCCAGGACGATGACTAAGGCATCTGGGTTTGTCTATTTTAGGCTCAGAATCTCCTCAGCCAGTGCTCGCTGGGCAGTGATGACACCAAGGTTCCTCACAGTAGAATGTTATCCCATCCGACTCAATAGTGTCTCTCTGTGATTTTTAGGCCCAACAATAAGAATTTCGTTTTTATCTGAATTTAGTTGAAGGAAGTTTTGGGGCATCCAGGAATTGATGGATACTTTGCATTTTAACTAATTGATCTGTTTCATTTGGTTTCAAAGACATATATAGCTGAGGATCGTCTGCATCTGAACACAGATTATAGAATGCTTCCTAATAATTTCATCTAGAGGAGACATGTACAGTATAGACTGAACAGTAACTGAACTGGACCAAGCACCGAACCCTGTGGTACTCCAAAGCTAATCCTTGTGCATATGGAGGATTTGTCATTAACATGAACAAACTGGAATCTGTCAAACAAATAGGATTTAAACCATTCCAGTGCTCTTCCTTTCATTTCAATGCTGTGTTCTAGTCTCTGTAATAGAATGTTGTGATCAATTGTATCAAATGCAGCAGTAAGATCAGGACAATGACAGAAACTAGACTATTGTCTAAAGCTAAGTGAAGATCATTAGTGACTCTAACCACAGCTGTTTTTGTGCTATGATGTTTTCTAAATCCTGACTGAAAATCTTTGCACAGGTTATTCCCACTTAGGTGGTCAGATAATTGTTTAGCCACGACTTTTTTTCAAGAATCTTGGAAATAAAGGGTAAATTTGAAATGGGCCTATAGTTAGCTAGTTCTGCAGGGTCCAGTTTGACCACAGCCACCTTAAAAGCCTGTGGCACATAGCCTATATGTAAAGATTGGTTAATTTGATTTAATATGGACAATCTGATAAAGGTAGAACTTCTTTGAGTAATCTGGTTGGGATTGGGTGTAAAAGACAAAGGGTCAACTTGGAAGAGTTAATTATTGAAGTTAACTCCATATAAGTTATGGGGGGGAAGCTTTCTAAGTAGGACAGAGGACTTGGTAAATTTATTAAAGTTGTTGGATCTAGACAGTGATTTCTGTCATGTGGAGGAAGTCTCTGATGTGCTATGATGTTTCCTAAATCCTGACTGAAAATCTTCGTACAGGTTATTCCCACTCAGGTGGTCAGATAATTGTTTAGCCACAATTTTCTTTCAAGAATCTTGGAAATAAATGGTAAATTTGAAATGGGCCTATAGTTGGCTAGTTCTCCAGGGTCCAGTTTGACCACAGCCACCTTAAAAGCCTGTGGCATATAGCCTATATGTAAAGATTGGTTAATTTGATTTAATATGGACGAGCTGATAAAGGTAGAACTTCTTTGAGTAATCTGGTTGGGATTGGGTCTAAAAGACAAAGGGTCAATTTGGAAGAGTTAATTATTGAAGTTAACTCCATATAAGTTATGGGGGGGGGGCTCTCTAAGTGGGACAAAGGTTGTTGGATTTAAACAGTGATTTCTGTCATTTGGGGGAAGTCGCTGGTGCATGTCTTCTCTAATAGTGATAATTTTATTAGAAAAGTAGTTCATAAAGTCATTGCTGCTGTGCTAACGGTGCTGAAAAGAAAACCTGGGGTTGTTTCTGTTTTCCTCAATTAGGGAGGAATAATATATTTTTCTAGCAGCACAAAGTGCTTTTTTATATATTATTAGATTGTCCTTTCATGCAGTGCAGTTTACATTTATTTTATTAGAACGCCACTGCCTTTTTAGTTGTTGGGTCCTGTGTTTTAGGCTGCTGATCTCTGAGTTATACCAACTGTATTCTCATTCACTGATTCATTGATTGTCTAACACACGTAAAGAAGCTGCAGCATCATCTACAAGATAGTCAACCTGTTCATAAGGATTAAGGCCACTGTTCTCCTTTGTGTAGCTACAAGACAATGAGGCAAAATGATGGAATCATCTGCTTGAGTCTAACAACAGCGTCAGGTGGGTTCATTTACATGCTGAGTAAAACCAACAACTATTGATGAGTTAAAAGCAGTGCTGAGACAGTTACTGTCAACATCTACATGAATGTTAAAGTCTCCCACTACAATGCCTTTATCTGTGCAAAGAACTAAGTCAGATAAAAATATTGAGAATTCAGTTAAGAACTCTGAATATGGAGCAGGAGGACAAAACACAACTGGCTTCTGAGTTTTAGAGTCTGGGTAAGAAAGGCTTAGAGTCAGGCTCTCAAACGAGTTAGAATTATGTTTAGGTTTAGAAGTAATTAGTAAAGCTGAGTTATAAATTGCTGCTACTCCTCCACCCCCACCTGTACTTCTCGGAACATGATAGTTGATTCGACTTATTAGAGTCGACTCATTTAAACTAACATATTTAGTTTAACATATTTAATATGACTGTTGTCATATTTTGAAACAGAACAGATCTATGTGATGGTCACTTATCAAGTCATTTATTAACAAGGATTAAGATGAGAGAGATCAGATATTTATTAAACTACACTCTATTAACTTTCTGTTACTTTTTTCTGTAAAAGGAACCGTTTTGCTGTTTATTGAATTCTGGTAAGTCACTCCTCTTTGATATGTGACTTGTATAGTTTAGGTGGTTGGGGAGCAGACACAGTGACACACTATGCGATGCGAAGAGTGGGTGGCGGCTGTAGAGAACATGCAGAGAGGCGTTTAAGACTGCGACTCTGCGTCCTAGGCTCCTACTCCACGGAGTAGGGAGGCTAAGCAACATGGCCAAGTTACTACAGAGTAGAGAGGCTCCGTCCAATGTGGGATCAGTCCAGGTTTTCCCCCAAAACTGCTCCAATTAGCTACAAAGCCCACATTGTTTGCAGGACACCACCTAGACAACCAGCATAACTTCCAATTTTGCTCTGATAGCTCCTGTACGTATTATGAGCTTAAGATAAGACTCAATGTTGTCCGCTCTGGCCCCAGGCAAACACTTAACTATGACTGCTGGATTATCTAACTTCACGTTTCAGACTATGGAGTCACCAATAATCAGAGTGGGTTTCTCAGTGGGTGGGTCCCTGAGTGGGGAAAATCTGTTTGAAACATCAAGTGGATGGTGGTGAACCGTGGGTGCCTGTCTAAAGCTACGTTTCTTACCAGCTGTCACCCAGTCATGACTCAGGCCTGCTAAGGTACTGCTAGCAGATAACAGCTATAGATACCATTACCATCACTAAAGGAGGCAGAGCATAAGCTAAACTTAAAACACACTGAGCACCTAACAGAGTGAAAGGAAGAGGAACAGGGGGAAGCCATAGCAGGAAAGTAAGCTAGCTGCTACGCTAGCAGAAAAAAAACTTGATAACTTTGAGGGGTAAGCAGTACGTTTAACGAAAGAAAAGGATGCTTGAGTATTACAAGCAACTCTTAAAAGGTCCATGCACATGCTTTTTTCCACGCTAAATAATGAATTGGACCTTGATGTCTCAATAAGGTGTTTGTAACCTTTCATGCCAAAAAGCTCTGTAAATCGCCCACATGGGCCATGTAAAAATGTGTGTTTTAAGCTCTTGTCCACAACTTGGACAAGAGAGAGGTGTGTCGCAAGCCAAGTTGATTGCCACACCTCATTGAGGAAGCGCAAAGTCGTGACCCGCCGCAGGGTTCAAAAGTCACGGTCACTGAATCCACTGTAACAGTGAAAATGGCTAGCTCGTCCGGTAGTGGAGTTCAACCATACAGTATGTTTGATCCAGACTCTTACTCTGAAGTCAAATGGGAGGCTGTTAGTGGTTACACTTCAACTGGTAAATTTCTCCTCACAGTTCAATGTGCAGGTGGAGCAGCCTGATGGATAGAACTACTAAGGGACGTACACCTTTACATATACCCCTAACTACCGCTGGGTGTTCACTTGTCCGCCACGCTCCAGCTGGCACCCTGCCAAGAGCCGCTTTTGTTACGTAAAGAGGGCCATCACCGACGCACTCTGTGGGGTGGGATGCATGGGGTGCTGACCCTGCTGCTGCCTGCAAGGCAGAGCAGGGTTCCTACTCATGTTCCTATGAGTCTATGAGTGACATCCACTGTTACAATGTTCCACCGCTATGTGCTTGGATTTACAACGTGAAAGGACGAGTGTCATTGTTGCGGTCCCACTGAAGGAAGCAATAAAAGACATCAACAATACAATAAGACAGTTTTGCTGCTTTGCTTATTTACAAAAAAAACTGAATAACTGAAAAACTGAATTCACACATTATTGCACTGCAACTTTACCAGAAATTACAGAAAAGACGACAGTACACCGCTCACCCATCTAGTTTTAACATATGTGCAATTAAAACATATTATAAACCAAAAAACGCTTGAAAGCGTTTCGGTTTTATATTCCGTTTATTTCGTTATTTCCCCTTTCACCTGTACCACATAATAAGTCATTGCAGAGCTACAGCCATGTTTCACCAGCCGCTTTCAGCAGTGACTCATACACCGATGTTGTTCTGCCCGCTTTCATGTAGACACGGAACTCTTCAAAGTTTTTTCAAATGTAGATTTTGTTAATTTCGTTATTCATATACAATATGTAAATGCATATGCTAAAAATTACAGAAAATATGACAGTACACCCATGTAGTTTTTACAAATGTGTAATAAAAAATATACGCTTGAAAGCGTTTCCGTTTTATATTCCATTTATTTTGTTATTACTGCTTTCACCTCTACCACATAATAAGTCATTGCAGAGCTACAGCCGTGTTCCTAAGAAGTTAAGCAGCTGTTTATTTCGTTATTTCCTCTTTCATGTCCGTCTGGTGAATGAAAGTGGGCGGGGCCATCCACGTCCCAGAGCAGGGACACTGGGGGAAGGGAAACGTGCATCAACACGCAGGACAAAGATCTGCGTTTCTCTAAAAACGATTCTGATTCTGAAAGCGGCTGATCAACTTCGTAGGAACACATTTCATATGCTAGAGGTGAAAGGGACACTAACAACCCAACGCAGCCGAGGCTGTAGCAGCAGAAAAACGCAGATCTTTGTCCTGCATGTTGATGTGTGTTTCCCCTTCCCCACAGTGTCCCTGCTGTGGGACGTGGATGGCCACGCCCACTTTCATTCACCAGACGGACATGAAAGAGGAAATAACGAAATAAACAGCTGGTTCACTTTGTAGGAACATGGCTGTAGCTCTGCAATGACTTTATGTGGTACAGGTAGAGGAGTAATAACGAAATAAATGGATTATAAAAAACGCTTTCAAGCGTTTTCTGTTTTTATTTTTTATTGCACATTTGTTAAAACTTGATGGATGTACTGTCATCTTTTCTGTAATTTTTGGTGACGTTACAGTGCAAACAATATTTGAACTAGTTTTTTTTTGTAAATAAACAAAGCTTCGCCACATTTGAGAAGGATCTGAAACTGTCTTATTGTTGATGTCTCTTATTGCTTCCTTCGGTGAGACCGAAACAATGACACTCATCCTTTCGCGTTGTAAATCCAAGCACATAGCGGTTGAACAAACCCAGTAGTTCTAGTGTTAATGAAAGAAAGTAGGGTAAACAGACCACAGGATGAATAGGTAGGATTCATAGTTATGTTGAAGGCGTAGTTTCTGGAGCGGAACAGGTAGTGCAGCAGCTGTACAGATGGAGGATGCAGCTGTTCTCCTTGACACCACTCTAGAAGGTATAGAGAATAAAATAGTAGATTAATAAAATTTCCAGTATTTCCTATGTAGGCCACAACCTTCAAAAATGTAAATACAGTAATATGTACAGGAAGTTACAGTAGATGAGTTGTATTGGTGTTTGGAGCAAACAGATTCAACTTAGCTTTTATAGTGTTTGTTTGTTAAATCTTCGCATGGCATTAATGATCACCTTTCTGTCAGGCTGCTCAAATTCTGCTCAGAGGGCCAGTGGGACAAGGTCCTCCATATAACGACCTGGGTCCAGCAGGACTTTATTGAAAATGGTCTCTATCAGGTTTTCCACATAATCTGCACCATAACACGAGAATTGCAATTTACCCATAAACAGACTAAAATATCAAAATAAGTTGACCAACTGCATACAGAGTAAATACATAGACAATAATATAGATCAGATTATGAATACTTCTACTACAACTAATTAAATGTGAAATCCAAAATCTCTGTCAAATAAAACTGCCTATTGCCCAACAAATTATCATACTGCCGTTAAATGTACATACCTTTGCTCCTGAGGTGAGCAACAACTGTTCTACAAGGAGTACATGGAAAAAGTATGAGTAAGTATATAAGTATCAAGCATGTACTTACAGAGGAAGCAGCAAGTGGATCACATTTTGTAGGAACAGAGCCCACAACACCTTCAACCTCAAACGTACCATCAAATATACCCTCGTTTTCAAAGCAGTCAGAGGTGAAATGGTGTCCACACAGGAGCAAGCATTTAGGCAGCAGTCCCGGCATTGGTCCATTTTCAATAAAACAAATCCATAAAGTTCTCCTTCTTGCTTCGATGGTAAAATGAAAAGGCTGCGATGCTGGTTGGAACAACCAACAACGGAGCACTTTCTGAACCCTAATGGCGTCATGTCATTCGTATCACAGTGAGTGACGGAAACGCAAGGTTGCAGGTAAATTTCGGTGTCCAGGTTTATCTGGGCGGGACCGGAACTGGTTCTGTGAGTGGCCTAAAGACGGTAGACGCAGACTATTAGGTAAATTTGAAACTGGTCGTTCTTAGACCGGATTGGATAAAGTAGCAAAATGTAAAATAAAACTTTTATCACTCCAGAAGTGTGTTCACATGAACCCGGGAGTCATATAAATGTGCCAAAATGTCCAAAAAGTAGATTCTGCATGTGCAGGGACCTTTAACAGTCGCTACCAAATATAAGGCAATAATTTAGTTAGTTAGTGACGCGATACGTTTACCGTCACTCAGTCAGCCAATCCCACAGTAGATTGAAAATTGGACTAAGCATATAAGTAAAGGTGTAAAGGTAAACAGATGTGTGAAAAAGAAAAAAGAAGGAAAGAAGAATGAAACCAAAGACCTGACATTGGTGTATGACAGCAGTAAAGAGACATTCTCATCATTCGTGACTGATATGCAACAAGTAATTTTGTTGCCTGGCTGAGGAATGCGCTGCAGTGGACTGAGTTGTAATGTGACTGGATGATTTTCTCTGTGCATATGACTGACGCCACAGCTACTGTTGCTACGCTGACGTTATTCAGTGGGCCTGATGTTTGCTAATATTTTGGTTACATCATGTTGGACTGTTGTCGGTCTGTTTCTCTGAGTTCAGTATCATCCATTCCAATTTTTGCCATCGTCTTGTTGTATGTTGTACTGTCTGCACCTTTTCTATGCTGAAATGCATAACCTGCCAACACTAAGTCAAATTGCTCGTTCTGTAAAGTGTGCTCTACAGGACCTGATAATAAAGCTATTCTGATTCTGTTTCTGATCTACAGTAACAACTGCCAAATGGATTGACTGATAGCCATGGGGACTGTTGCTCTGCTTGTACAGATGGACACAGAGCAGTCGATAATAAAGTCAGCATTTGGTAGAGAGATCGTCAGGCCTTTGCTTAAGCATATGGCCACAGTAACATACACGTACGTAATGATGCGCATGCAGAGATCGCTGTCTTTACAGGCAGATTGATTTTCCTTCAGGCAGTAGCTTTAAGCACTGCCCAGATTGTAGCTCACACAAAAACCCTGATGTAGCACAGTAAGTGTCAGTGATAATATTCTGAGTCTGTGTTTTCTCAGGGAAGGTTCCGTCCAGTGATGTGGATCACTGGCTCACAAGTTGCTATTGGCCATGGTTCGGAAATAATTCAAGTTCAAACTGGGTCTTTGTTCTTCATCTCATCATCCTGCTTGTCTTGGCGATTCCTTCTGTCAAATTGTGATTATGTGCTTTAATAGAGCTTGAAAACACTGTACACACACTGATCGATGCTCTGATATGAAACTACAAAGTGTTTTTATAGTAAAGGATGTGAATGAACTCACACCAACAAATACATATCACAGGAATATTATTCGGGATAAAACCAGCACCTTCCTGATAAGATAGCCTTGTTACACCCATCGACTTGTGGTTGGGGCATTGGGACAATTAGGCACACTACAATTGTACAATTAAATACACAACAATCACTGTTGTGTATTTAAGCCACAGGTTGGCCAGCACTAGTTGCTGGTGAGTCCTCGTGGATAGTGGACGTGTTTGGCCAAGTGATGTGCAGTGCAGCTGCTAATCGGTGGAGAGAGCTTTACTGTCAGCATTATATAGTAAGTCTGCTTAAGCTTCCTGTCTCCTGAGAGAGTGTATGATCGGTTTTGTGTTTTGCCTCAGTGACAGCGCTTTGTGTTTTTTGGTTTTGCCTCCTTGCCTTCTGCAAGCGCTTTTTGTTATACAGTTTTTTGTAATAAACTCCTTTTGTTTTGAGAGAACCGGTGCCTCCCTTGTTTCTGCATCTGGGCTCCTGAGTCTTGCTGACACTCTTCTGTCACACAACACTGAAACTTTCCTCCAACTGCTCCAACCCACCTGCAGTCGCCTCTTCACCTCTTTTCCACACTTGCCATCAGACTGAATGGTTGACCCCAAGTAAGCAAACATCATTGTCCAGGGAGAATTCTGTCTGACCTTTTCTGTTAGCCTGTTCATTAGCATAGCAAACAAGAAGGGACTTAAAGCTGATATTTAGTGTAGTCCCATCTCCACGTTGAACTCCTCTGTCTGGCCTACAGCCCATCTCACCACTGTCACATTCCTCTCATACTGTAGATGTCCTGGCCTACTCTGACGTACTATCTGCCACTCTTGACAACCCGTACAACCAATACAGTACCACAGCTCTTCCCTCGGCACCCTGTCATACAGCTTCTCAAATCTACAAAGACACAATGCAGCTCCTTCTGACCATCTCTGTAATTTTCCTTTAACATTCTCAAAGCAAAAATGGCATCAGTGATGCTCTTGCAGGACATGAAACCACACTGCTGCTCAAAAAATCTCCACCTTCTTCCTAAGTCTGGCTTCCATTACTCTTTCCAACAGCTTCATTGTGTAGCTCATCAGCTTTATTCCTCTGTAGATGCTACAGTTCTACGTTTCACCCTTGTTAATAAAGATCGGCACCAGAACGCTTCTCCTCCACTCGTCAGGCATCTTCTCACTCTTTAAAATCCTGTTTAACAAGGTAGTTAGAAACTCCACTGCTGTCTCTTCTAGACACTTCCACACCTCCACAGGTTTGTCATCAGGACCAACAGCCTTTCAACTCTTCATCCTTTTCAGGGCCTTCCCAACCTCATCTAATCTCTGCTATTTCCTGCTCCACAACATCCACATCTTCCTCCCTTCTTTCCGTGGCATTAGTCACTAACCTCCCTCAAATGACCTCTAGATAGGATGTAATCAACCTACATACTGTACTCCTACCTCCACACTTGTATGTCAACCTGTGCTCCTCTCTCTTCTGGAAGTAAGTGTTGACTACAGCCAGGGCTGGCTCTGGGCATAGGCGAACTAGGCGGTCACCTAGGGTGCCACCTGTTTGGGGGGACGCTGCTCCAAGCCTTCAGAAAAAAACATGTAAATGCACCTGAAGTGGAGGAGAAGGGCGCAAAATCACAATCTCGCCTAGAGTACCGAAACACATTTGTGAGCCGGGGGGGTGGGGGGCGCATAGTCGCGATCGCGAGCCGAGTAGAGGACATGATGTTGCCTAGGGGGCCAACTTGCCAAGACCGGCCCTGACTACAGCCATTTCCGTCCTCCTAGCAAAGTCCACAACCATCTGTCCTTCTAGATTACTTTCCTTCACACCAAACCAAACCAAACCTGCTACCCACCGTACCACAGTGCGGTGGGTAGCACTTCTGGGTTTGATTCCCGGAGGTGGCCCTGGTGCCTTTCTGTGTGGAGTTTGCACCCCGTGGTTGCATGGGTTCTCTCCGGGTTCTCCGGCTTCTTCCCACAGTCCAAAGATTAGGTTGATTGGTTTCTCTCCATTGCCCGTAGGTGTGACTGTGTGTGGATGGTGGTCTGTCTGTGTGTTGCCCTGTGATGGACTGACCCCCGCGACTCAGCGGTATGGAAAATGGATGGACACCAACATGCCCATTGAATTCTGCTCCATTCTTGAACCATAACAAAAACTACATTAACATTAAGTTTAATTGAATTGAATTGTTTTGCTTTTGAGTCTGTTACACAAATGTGATGTTGATGTTAATGTAAACTAAAGGTAAGTTAGACAGTCTTCCTTAAGACAAGTAACACATTTGACTAGGTGTATTTAACAGATTTATTAGTTAAAACACCTGACAAAAGCCATGCTTGTTTCTGGAGAAAATTGGCTAAAACACATTCCCTGCACATAAATACATGTAAAATAACATCAGGCATTGCTAATGTAACTTCACCTGTCTGTGCTAACTATGGTTTCACTGCTTATGTGTAAAAGAGATATAAAGAACCCAGACCCCTGTGGTCTGCTGGAGCAGCAGTATCACAGCAAGGGACAGGATGAGACTGGACAGGATCATCAAAAAGTCCAGCTCTGTTCTGGACTGCACTCTGGATCTTTTGCAGGAGGTGGGTGAGAGAAGGTGTCCTGGCCAAACTGACATCCATCATGGACCAGGACTCTCACCCACTGGAGGACTCACTGTCTGCTCAGCTTCAGTAGCAAACTGATCTGCCCTCACTGTGTGAAGTAGAGATATCGCAGATCTTTCCTACCTGCTGATGTAATACTCTTCAATCAGAACTGTTATCTGCATTGGCTCTGTTCATGGATGTATGCTCTGTTATGGATGTGTGTTGTTATGGTATGTATGGTTTCTGTTTGCTTTTTCTGTTCTGTTGCTGTTGAGGTGCAATTTCCCCACTGTGGGACTAACCAAGGCATTTTTATTCTTATGTCTACTCCCAGACAGTGAAGATGCAGTGGGGGGAAGATGGGTATATACACTGAAGGAAAATGCAGATGGGTCAACAATACATAAGGACAGGTGTGCCATACAGCACACTTAGGCACTTTTCTGGAAATAATGCCAATTCTTTTGTACCATTACACTTATGTTTAATTATTTTTGTTTCATTATATTTTTAGTTACTGTTTAAGGCTGGTGTTGGATGGTCTCCGGGCCTGGTAAAAGGGTGTGCCCGAAGAAAGTCCACTATTTTATACAGGAAGTGGGTCATGGGGAGTGAACCACTGCCATGTTCATTTAGGGAAGAGTTAGGTTTTTGGTTCAGTTGGTTTCGTTCTTTATTTTATTGAATTGCCATTTGCATATGATTGTTTAAATTTATGTTATAAGTGTTGATGTACTGTACTGATTGTCCTGTTATGATTTGATTTATTTCATTGAGTTTAGTATTTTTTATTTTGAGTTTAGTTTTTAAGTATTTGTCCTTTAGTTACCTCTGTGTGTTTTACTGGCGTGATCAGCCAGTATATATGTTCTCGATTGTGTGTTCGAGGAGTCATCTCTGGTTAAGCAGTTGGTCTGGTAGTCTTAATCAGTTTAGTTTCTTAAATTATTACAGGGGCCCAGTTTGGTAATGGTATTCGGTTGTATTTTGTTTCTTTTTCCCTCCCTTCTTAAAAAAATCACATTATTTTTGGATAAATCTGCTGGTGTCCTCCTACCTATCTGCTCGGTTTCTCACACCTGGCATGTAGCAAAAGGCTACAGCCAGATAGAGGGAATAGATTACAAGGAGACATTTTCCCCAACAGCAGATATGACATCAGTACACAGCTTGATGCAGATAGCAGCACAATACGATTTAGAATTGCATCAGATGGATGTAAAGACAGCGTATTAGCACGCTCCTATTTATTGTCACATTTATATGGAACAACTAGAGTGTTTCCGAATAAACTCAGAAACAAAAACAAGCTCCTTCATGATCATCTTACTGGAAAACGGTTTTGAACAAAACCCTGCTGACCACTGTGTATACAGTAAACAAACTGAGAAAGAAAGGGGTTGTTGGCCTCATTATAGCAGAGATTCACTTAAAAATGTGAATTATGGTATTTGTATGATAGTTTTGGTCTCTGTATGATCTACAATATCGTAGAGCCAATATAGAATAGTTTTTACACTGCTGTTTATAAAGTTTTGGTGTCATTTTGATTGACGTGCAAATGACCAAAAAAACTGTTTTCTCTCATACCTGATTGGCTCCTCCTCTATGTCAATCACATCGCTAGCTGCTGATTGGTTCAATTAGCTGCTCGGGTTCATCCAGCATCGCGACCAAAGCGAAAATAAGCAAACACAAATTCAAAACCGAAGCACACTAGTAAAAGGAAAGACTCCAGTAAGCAAACAAGCAGCTTTATTGACCAGTCTGGTTGTTAGACGCTACGTTTCAGGTGCGGATTTAACCTGTTGCTTTTGTAAAACTATAGCGTTTCGCATTTTTTCATGTCATGTCAGACATTATCATGTTAAAGGCTCGCAACACGTGAAGTCTCTAGCTCCACAAAGTAATAAAGTAATTGTTTAATTTAAATAACTCACCCTCTGTGTCATTTCCTTAGGTTATGTGCATATACAGTAGTATAGTTTTGTTTTTAAATGCACTGTGTGTGTTTAAAAGATGTTCTTTTAGTTCGTACAATAGTTTGGGTGAAAATAGGATGATTTGAAAGTGACAGTAGAATATTTCTTTATTTTCCATCTGGCAACACTGACTTCCACTGTTCTTAAAACTAGATTTCAGAAAAGGATAAGGATAACTTAATTGCATTGTAGCAAAGCCTACTAAGTAGTAGTAGTAACAGTAATAATAATAATAATAATAATAATAATAATAATAATAATATAGCCTACAGTACTTGCCTAAGACGCCTACGCACTCTTCCAAAAAAAACCCTACCTGCTACACAGTGGTTGTTTTTTGATGGGTCAACAAGCTCAACATGACAAAATGTCCTAAACTGTCTGGTACTTTTTCTAATACAAATTATATAAGTAATTCATATATTAGCAACAATTTGAACTTATATTGTATATATTGTACTTTAAGGTAAGTTAAACATGTTAAACTTGTGCAGTGCCTGGGCAGTAGTACTGCAGTTTCCGGGTCTCGTCTATCTCTTCCTGGCTGGGGGTTGTGGGGAGGGGTGGGATGGGTAGCAGAGCTAGTCGGGAACCTGGCTCTGTGGACCCTGGTGCTTTGCTTCCCAACTACATCTCTCCACACTGCGAGGGGCATCCTGCTGATGAAGGTACCGGGGCTTCCGGAAAGTGCTTCCGTCCCTCCTAAGTGCGATGATCTGCAGTTTTAATTGCATTAGTCATACACACTCAACATGTAATTTGGGGGCTCCCATAAGGGGGGCCAGTAGACGGAGACATATAGTACCCTCCCCACGAATGAGATCAAGCAAATTATGTGGGTGCGAGAATGTATCTGAGAGTGCATGGGTTCACGTATGATTGACTAGTTTGTTGTGAGAGAGTTTGTGGTGTGCGTGTGTTGTGTGTTGATGTACGTGTGGGTGGGTGTGTGCGTCTGTGTCTGTGAGTGTGTATGTGTGTGGTGCGGTTGGAGTGTGGGGGGTCAAGTTTTCCACCCGGGGTACGTGGATCCGCTGCCTGGGTGGTCTCTTTTCTGTTGCCCCCCACTAATTGCTGGCCTTGTGCTGCAGGCCGGTGTGGTGCCAGGAAATGTGGTGGGGCCGATAGGGTGGGCCCCGCGCCGCTTGTGTAGGGGTGGTGGACTGGGGGTGGGCCGCAGGGAGCATCTCCTAGTGCGCTCCCTACAGACTGTGGGTCCTCGGGCTCCATTCTCTCAGGCCGACCCTTCCACCGGGGGGAGTTTTTGCCCCTGGTTCTCATGGGGCGGACAGCGTTGATCCACGGTGGCCCACTCTGGCCTCGGGTGCTGTCTCTGTGGCTGCTGCAGCTCTGCCTGGGGGGACTCTGTGTGGGCCGCTTGGGTCGCAACACCTGCCCTCCTGGAACTGAGGGTGTGTGGATGGCTTCTAGGATTCTTTCCTCTGCTTGTTGGATGGGCGTAGTGGCCGAGCTCCTCACATCACCCTGGCTTCCACAAGTGGCATTGTTCATACACCAATGTCTGCCTTACCCTTTGGGTGAACAATGTTAAGCTACAGCTTAACTAACCTTGTAGTGGGACACTCAACACCTGAGCTGATAAACAGGCTTTCCAAACCCAACTGTAAGTATTACTGATACTTATCACTACCAATATCAAAAATGTGTGAATATAGAAATTGTGGTGTTGTACGTCATGGCTATTATTAAGTAGTATGGGATTTGTATAACAATGCATATGTGCATGTATATGATATGTATATGTTTTTATGATTATGTGCACATACCTTAACACTATTATTGGTATTAGTATTAATCTCCAGGGCAAGTTGTTTAGTTATGAATGTGTAAGCCTAAGGTACATCCTTGCTTATTTATTTTGCACCCTTGTTTACTTAACAGATTTGCTTGGTTTCAGCAGCTGGTTGCACCACCACCACCCCTCCAGCACACACACCCCAAAGCAGAAACTTAACCTGTCCACCAACACAGTAACATCAGACATATTTAGGATTAGCTAAATAAAACATTAAATAAACCATTAATCAAAAAGAGCATATATATTTTATATATACCCCTCTTGTTAAAGCAAAGCTGTCCATCGCAATATGGCATTCAGCATAATATATGCTACTTGTTAAACTGCTGGACAGAACAAAAAAAAAAAAACTTGTTTACACTTTTTTAGTTTAAGTATTAATAGGTACTTAATATAAGCTATTTATATTGTATTTCATATGTTCAGTTAAGTTTTTTGTATTTGAATGTGCAGTTCTATTCCTTATGAGTATATAGACTAGCAGTAAAATTTACTGTGATGTAATGGGGCACCCCCTGAAATCTTGCTTAGAGTGCCAAATTGGTTATGGTCGAGCCTGGTTACAGTCTCAGTAAAAATGGACCTGTTGTTTCCAGGAAGAATTTAAGGAAACAACAGACAGATGCTTTATCAGCATGTGAAGCAGAGTATATGGCCCTTGCTGCAGCCACCCAGGAAGGTTTATACCTCACACAATTGTTGAACGATATGGACAGAGCATGTCAGTATGGACCTTTGACGATCTACGAGGACAATCAAGGAGCCATTGCTCTACCAAAGATGCAAACATGTGGACATTAAATACCACTTCATCAGGTTGACATTGGATGACGGTAAAATAGACATAGACAATAGACAATACATGTGTATTGTACTACAAAACAGATGGTGGCAGACATTTGATTGAGGCAAACATTAGATTTTTACCATATACCTATGTATACAGTTGATACGATAGTCTCAGGATTGGACGGTTGCACCAGAAAAAAGAAAAGTTGAAAAAAAGCAACAGAGCTAGGTCAAAGCAACCAACCATCAATAACAACACTACAAATAATTAGCACAATGTAAACTGATACATGGTTGAGCACAGGACACATGGTTGACAGCAAACCCTGCAATTTAATTTAAATGTGACTTTCCATAAGGAACCCTAAACAGTGAGTTAACCCCAGATGATCAAGCATAGGACTACAAACAGTGAGCTCATTCTCTATTAATTTGCATTTGTATTTAGCTGAATTCCTCTTCCACTCGATGTGTCAGAGTAACTAAATGCTCTGTCTTATCAAAATCTAACTCATTCAAAGAGCAGAGTCTGCATATCCTGCACAGGGGCACTGGATTTAACCCCTCACCCTGGCAGTATTCTGCATTGGCTGAGATGTTATGATTGGTTCCCCCAACAAGCTGTTCATTTATTCTGACCAAATCTTCTGCACACACCTGTGCATGTGCACTGAATTCTAACAACAGAGCCCCAGGTGGGCAAATGCAAATGCAGGTTCAATTTAGCTTAATCACTATTGTGGTGTAGCAGTATATGAAGAAGATTATGAGCGTGAGCATTTTTATATTTAATTTTAAAAATATTTTGCTTCTGATAGTCAAGTTAAGAAGTTGTTGTTCCTGGCTCTGGGAGGTCCGTTGTGAACTGTTTCACTAATCAGATGTTTTCTCTATGAGCACCTGGGTGCTGTTCACCAAACTGTCATGCTTTCTTTGAAGCGCAAAGAGAAGGAGCCTGCATGCACATAGACAAGCTCCTTTGTATGCAACATGTAGGTGTGCAAGCATGTCTATTCACATGTCTAGTGTTGTTTTTCTGGGTCTGTGCCATGTCTCATCTAGTGCAGCCATTCATCCTCTATGGAGCATCTCCAGAATTAGCGTGAGTATTTTCAGCCTCCATGGCTCATCTCTCACCAATGACCCTGTTTGAATTCAACTCTCTTTACCTCCGAATCCACCTCCATCCCTTTGATGTCGTACCACCGACCCCCGCCTTTCACACACGTCTCTTACTCATACGCTGCACTCTTTGAATTGCACTCTTTCTCTCTGGCTTTCATTCAATTCTGTTCTGAACTCTTAATTTATGGTGAACACTTATATACAAAATACAGGATAGTGGAAACAAGGACAGAGATAGTTAGCAGTGGATGTTTTTATGGCCCTTACCCTGCAGCTAAGTTAGAGTAATCGGTCATCCTAGCCACCCTTGCTGGACCAAGGGCACTTTATGTCAGACATTTTTTGTAGGACAGTTGCTCTATATTACACATTTACAGTGGTGCTTCTTTTTTGTTCCTGCTCCACTGACTTTGTTCAGTGCCATGATCTACCTAAACAAAGTGATTCTCCAGAGCCTGATGGATGCATGCAGTGGGAGGGATGATGGTGAGGGAGGATGAGTAGCAGGCAGAGGCTACAAAGTAAAGCTTTTAATCTGTAAATGGAGAAGGGTAATGGTCATTTCAGCATTAAGACATCCCCTCTGTCCATCTGGTCTGTTTGTGTCTCCTTAATGCTCCTTAAACATTTATGAAGGCTGATAACAAACAAAGGCCGTAGATATGCAGAGTAATCAAATCACTGCTGGTTATAGGGCTCTACTCGGAAGAGGCAGGGCAAGTGAGAGAGAGACGGAGAAGCTGGGAATTAAGGAACGGACGCAAAGTGACAGTGTGAGAAATACAGACAGAAAGGAGACAAGACTAAGAAAAATATATCGGCTCTGAAAATAGGGATCTTGCAATGTGCAAATAAACTGCAGCATGTTGCTGTCAAAGAGAATATACCACAATGTATATTACATATCTCCTGACTCTCTGAAGGACTCCCTCCCTTAACACCACCTATTCATTTTACAGAGTGTTTTTGCTGAAATTCATGACTCGCTACTTTTACAGCTCAGAAGCCGCCTGGCTTTTACAAGCTGCAATTTCAGTCAGCTATTATGTGAGATAATGTCTGCTGGTATTTTATACTCGTAGACCTCGTGCTAAGGTTTTAATATGATCGTGTTCAATCGTGTCATGAAAGACAAAAACTAGAGACATTCAAACCATTGGCTATGTTGATAAAAAAACACTGCCAGGTTATCTCTGTAAAATGAAGCCCTTATGTTTACTTTTGACGTGTATTATATTGCAGATACAGCATAGTTCCAGATTGTGGAGGACTGGGCTGGATGCCTTGTTGTGTTGCTTTTCAGGCAGTGTAGCTGTGTTTTTATCCAGGTGTTTTTTTATAGTCCAGCATGAATACGGTGCTAGCTTCGGGATCAGAAAGAGAAGCTAAAAGTACAATCAACAACTAAACAGGAAAAGTCAACTGCCAACAACCATACAGATAACACCCAATAAAAACAATGGGAGGAGTGCCCCAAGCAGAGGAAGGACCCTCACCAACAGCACTTAGATCGCAGTAAGATGAAGCCTGACCACCAAGGCAGGCAGAGCCCTGTTGGAACCATGATCCACAGCCAGGTGCAGATCAACCAAGGAACCCAGCCCCAGACCTCTAGGACCACTCCTGTCTCAGCGTCCAGTACTTGAACTACCAGTAACCTTCATATACATCCATCCATTTTCTAAACCGCTTACTCCCTAATGCGGGGTCACAGGGGTGCTGGAGCCTAACCCAGCTGGCTATGGGCGAGAGGCAGGGTACACCCTGGACGGGTCGCCAGTCCATCGCAGGGCCCTTCATATACACTCTGACAAATTGATTGTTTACTCTAGTCAAATGTAGCGAGCTGCCATGTTGTGTTCTGTTTTAGTCGTTTTCCCTTCTGATAATCTCTGGGACCATTTGTAAATTCAGCCAATTTTTGGTGAATTGCAACAGCCAATTAATCCTCCCTATCCTGAAAATGAATTCCATCCTACAGTACTACTACTACTTGGAGCAGGTGTTTTCTTTTTATGGGCTTGTTTGCACATTCAGGTGGACTTAAATGGGGTCTGTATGGTTCTCCTGCTGGTGAATTGACAGCAGGTGCAGAAAACTGACTTCTGAGGGGTGAAAAGTTGGGGTTGAAAACTATAAACAAACTGAATTGGTGACAAACCTGTAGCTGAGAATGGAGAGGTGTTTTGTATACCTAGGTAAGTTAGTGGTTGGGTCACAGGAACAAAGATGCTCTCCAGCTCCTGAGTCATTCTCAGCTTGGCGTTCGACTGAATGCCAAGCTGCTACTACTACTACTTGTGAAACAACTATGCTCCCTGCTGATTTTGTTCTGTTAATTTTTTTTTATTGGTAGAAAACGTTTTGTCATTGAGCCATGGATTCAGCCTGGCTTAACTGAGCAATTCTGTGTCTGTTACAGAGAGGGGGGGGTTATTCAGGCGGGGAGGATCTATAGTACAAACTGAGCACAATGCGCAAAAGTGGAATGTGCTCTGCTTGCTGCATCTGCCATGCGACTCCACAGCTGATTCCAATTCCTGCTTCAACTCTATGTCCGACTCCAGTTCATGTCTCGGCTCTGGCTCTGATCCCCCGTCCGTAGCGACTTCTGTGTTGTGGATTGATTTCTATGGACTATTCTTCTTGTTGTTCCCGTCTGTCCTCTGTTCCAGCCCCAGTTCCTGTTCCTCGCCCAGTACCTGTTGTCCCAGCCCCTCGTCTTGCTGTTGCTGCCATTCCTAGGCCTAAGTTGTCGCCTCATTCTGCTTGTTTTCCACCTTTGTTGTGGACCAAGCTAAAAACTCTTGTTGTCAGGAATCATGTCCTGTGTACTCATTTCCTGTTTTGTTTTATTAAGTTCTGGTTGTCTTCCTGGTTGTTTTTGTTCCTGCCACAGCAAGTCAGTCATGTGATTCTCCAGCTGTTTTTAATTAAACAAGTTTAGTATTTAAGCTTCAGTACTCACAGTGCCAGATTGTTTTCTAACATACCCAGTTTGCCAGCCTTCCAGCATTCTACGTGTAAGTCCTTGGTTTTGTACTCATGCCTGTTTGAGTTTGTTGTTGCCTAGTCCTCACAGCCTGTCTCTACCATGGCCCCACAGCCTGTCTCGGCAACCCATCCCTGCTTCAGTTCAGCATCCAATGGACTCGTCAACAAGACCAAAAGACATGCTTTAACAGAGATAACTTCATACAAAATCAAACCGTGAAAGCAGACAAGTCTATAAATCCCTCCCATGACATGACGGCACAGTGTCAAAATCAATGATCCAGCACAGACTGCTACTACTACTAATACTACTACTACTACTTCTTCTTTGGTGTTTTACGGCTGCTTGCATCCTTGAAGTTGGACCACCGCCATCTGCTTTATCCTTATATGCACCTACAAAATGCACACCGCTTCCTTCTCTTACAGGCACTAGCCATGTGACCAAACTCTCATACAGTAGGATACTTAATAAAGTCAAAAAACACTTCCCAATGTGGACCCTAGGGGTGGCCGGATAATATCAATACTAACACTAGTATTGATATTGACTGATACCTCGACAAAAATATTAATACTTCAACTTTTCAACTCTGGTATGCACTGCTGCCATTTTTTTTCAAAGGGGCGACCTAACTATCTTGTCTGTCTTCATCTCTAAGTGCCTATGCCTGTATGCCAGAGTGAAGCTGACACACCCAATTATATATTTATATTTACTGTTGAACTCTGTCTGGGTTTTATTAAATTATTAATAAAATTCAACACAGAACGCAAAACATCTGAAAGTCATGAAAATGTATTTGTATTGGATAATGCATTAATTGTCAAAAAGTATTGGCATTGGTATTTATATCGGCGATACTGGTCCAGTATTTACTTGGTATCGGATCGACACCAAAGTTTGCAGTATCTACCACCACTCACAGGAAGAACCATAGGGGCCGGTGCACAATACAGTAGATCTGGCAGTGGTCAAAGGCGGGAGCCTCGGCGCCCAAATCTCTGGGGCTGGACTCTAGAGGCGACAGGTTGGGGTGGCTTCCGTTCTCATCCACCGTATGTGAGTTTTTCCTGGTAGATGAGAGGGTCACATCCCTGCACCTTTGGGTCAGGGATAGATCACTCACTGTCGTTTGTGCTTATGGGTTGAATGGCAGTGTGGAGTACCTTCTTGGGGTTCTAAACTTGCGTTCTAAACTTATAGGACTCTAAATTATGTTTATATTATATATTTTTAATGTGTATTATTAAGTGTAACAACAAGAGAGACATTGTTTCTTAATGTTAAACCAAGTTTATTAGAATAACCATAGGAACTAGTTGACCCTCATGCCCTTTTTCAGTTGCTGGGTTACAGTTGCTGGCATGGTTTTTGTCAGAAATTTTGTATACACTGAATGCATCATTTTATAGTGCAATGGCAAGGAGATTGAAAAACGTGGTTTACATTAAGGTCTATTGGGCATTTTTTGCCAAGGTCTCCAGAGGGACTATCTGGCACTACATAAAAATATTTAAGCAATCCAACCAATGTTTTTGTTAATCTTTGACATATCCATGCCTCTAATCACCACCACAACATCATCTTCTACTATTTAGTTAATGGAGAAAATAGTTTTTGCAAAAAATAATCAATACTTCAAATAGGAAAACCCTCAAATAGTTGAAATCCTCAAAATGATTAAATGCTTGGTAATTTTTGGCAGGTCTGTTGTTCAAGTGGTTTATGAAAACAAAGGCGAAAACAATATTGATGTGTGGTAATTTTATACCAGTTTATGTTTGCACAGCCTTTCTTGCCACAAGGGTGGGGGTTATGGAGAACCGAAACCGACATAATCAAATTTAAAGGAAAAAGGAAATAAATTTACTAATTTTTCAAATATATAAAACTTTGGAAAAAGGAATGTATAAATGCTTATATTTCCAGTAAAACACTTAAACAAACATTAATGTTCACATTTATTTATTTTAAATTTTTTTAAAGAAAGATTCATGCATTTAGCTTTTCCTTTTCTCAAGCCGTTTTTCTTTTTCGCAAAGTGTAGGCAAATGAGCCAGCCATGTCTTAATTGTGTCACTGCAGTCATTGGTCAATTTGTGAAGCGTTTCCTGATCGATTCCTCTCGTCTAGACCCTGGGCGAATGCTAAAGCAATGCATCATGGTCTAGCTAACATTAGCAATGGACCTTCGGCAGATGGAAAACAACTTAAGGGATAATGCGGACAATTCAGAAAGTTTTACACCAGACTTCATGGTGTTTCAAATTGATTTGGTTCGAAAAAAAGTTTATCTAACAATACGGGCAGAGAAATACCCAGGGTAGTTTTTGACCTACTGGATGAAGCTTTCCAGAGGCGGAGCCTTGAGGTCGAACGGAGTTCTGCTAGCAAAGACTGTGCAGTGACACAATTAAGACACGCCCGGCTCATTTGTCTACACTTTGCGAAAAAGAAAAAGAAAAACGGCTTGAGAAAAGGAAAAGCTAAATGCATAAATGTTCTTTAAAAAAATAGAAAAATAAATTTTAAGTTTTAAAAATTAAGTTTTTTTCTGGAAATATAAGCATTTATACATTTCTTTTTCCAAAGTTTTATATATTTGTATATTCATAATTTAAAAATTAGTACATTTATATCCTTTTTTCTTTACATGTGATTATGGTGGTTTCAGTTCTCCATAGGGGGTATAAGGGTTAGTGACGTCCTGTTTAGGCTGTACAATGATCACTGCATGTACTTTTTTATTTTTTGTTGTTATTCTAATAAAAAAAAAAACCTTTGAGTCTAATAACTGGGAGCCACTCATTGTACAGCGTACACTTGGGAGGCAACCACAACATAGTTACGCATTAACTACATTAACTACGTCATAGTGTAGGATCACTCATTATTCTGTCATGTATGTGTGTGTTAGTGTGTGTAAGGTATTTACATTACAAAACCTGATGACAGAGACGTCACCTAGAGATGGGAAGTTCAATTCTTTTAACTGACTCGGATTTTTAACTCTTAAACAGTAAAGTGAATGAATCATTTCAAGTCATTTGTTCATTTTGTTAATTCACAGCAGGCGGCACTGTGGTTGTGGTTATCAAACACTATATACTGAAGACAACATAGTTTGCTTCAGTGGACAAATTATAATAGCAAAAAACCACAAGCAATGGAAACCATGTGAAAACCTAGCAAATGCACACATTAACGTTACTTATTTTCTGCATCTTCTCTGCCATTGTTGTTTAACAGCACGACAGTCACTTGGTAGCGGTCACATGATAAATTAGCGAACAAATGATGATCCGTAAAGATCCGTATGAACGAATCAGGAACGATCCTGAGCAGCCTGGTTGTCACATGACAAAGTAATGAATCCCTGAGGATAGATGCTCAGTTGAGTGAGCTGTGAAGAAATAATTTCTGTTTCCTTTGCTTCTGATTGAGCTTAAGCAGCTGCTGCAATGTGGCCAGAGAAGGTAGTGCATGAAAATGAACGAATCGCTCACCGAGAGGACTCGTTCCTCCTAAGTAATACAAAAGATTAGTACTACTACTACATTACTACACATCACTAATCATGACATGGTAAGTGAGTTCACTGCCCTCTGGCTGTGTGTACTGTACATCCTTGATGTA
The DNA here is from genome assembly GCF_900634795.4 of Betta splendens. Lineage (NCBI taxonomy): Eukaryota > Metazoa > Chordata > Actinopteri > Anabantiformes > Osphronemidae > Betta > Betta splendens. Next base: position 5,211,624 of record NC_040890.2, read on the forward strand.
ATATAAAGCAATTCTTTTTCTTTTTGGAACTGATTAAAATTTTGCTATGAATGATAAGTTCAGCATGACTAATGTTTAATCACCCATGTTCCCAAGGATATTAATCCCGTATGAATGCAGAAGCTGACAGTGTCAGCTAATCTACATTTATGGAAAAAATCCACCTTATCAGAGTCTTCTGTTTTTGCTCATGGCACCACTAAATGGATGCGCAGTTGTGTAACATCAATCTCTCTTCAATGTCTCACCTTTAGATCAGCAACATTATATATTAGTTTAATGGGAATCTATGTCACATGGACAGTGGGATCTGTCTGATGAGCTTGGTTTGGAAGCATTTCTTAATCAGGGCTTCTTGTTTTCTCCCTATTCCACTCGCTAAACTCCTCTTATCTGAATCTGTCTTTTTTATGTGACTAGTGTTTCTGGTTTGTGCTGATTCATAGTAGATGTGGCTGAGGCAGCATGGCCAGGTAACAGCAACTGAGTCATGACAGATAAAAATGAATTTCCTTCCGTAGGAAGAGATAGCAGCAAAAGTACACTTTCCCATATACAATCAGTATGGCCTATAGGTTGGCAGTAGCTCAGCCATCCATCCAGCTGGCTGGCAAAAAGGTGGGGGAGTGGGTTACTCAAGGTTAAATGGAGCCAATCACAGACAGAAAAACAGCATTACACACCACATTAGGCATCATCTCGCCACTCTCTCTCCTCCCTTGGCCACTTTCTGTCTCTCCCTCCCTCTTCTTCTCTCCAGGTGTGCAGCCAGCTGATAGTGTCGACTCTATTTGCACACACATTTGATATTCTCCAGAAGTAATAGATTCTACCAGATTCAACTAACTCAATAGTGCTGATATGCAGCTTATTACAGACAACCAGCCAACTAGCCAATCGTTGAACCACTCACTCAACCGGGGAACTGAACAGCACATATAATATGGATATTAGCTGTAATCTGTGTAGTCAGTTCTTTTTCTTATAATTGTTTTATGATGAGCTGAAGCAGTGCAGAAGGCTTGCTAAACCTTTTGTACCAGTATGATGTCTTTCCTCAATCTAAACGGGCACAGTGACACACACCAGCATCAATAGAACCTCTGCTACACCTTTTACTAAAGAAAAGAGGTTTTAGAACAGTTTACACACTTCTACTGTAGTCCCATCTGCTTGTTGCGGTGTTACATAGTGCTTCTGCTTACATCTGTGGCAGCTCAGCCCCCAGCCTCTGGAGACGCTGGTGTCTGTGGTGTGGTGAAAATTTCCCATAAACAAGCAGATGATAGAGTTGTCTTTTGTGTGATTTATTATAAAAATAAAGGAAAATAAAAATAATGGGGTTAGCAAATCAAAAACATGGATGTTGATCATGCACATCAACAAACCAAAAAAAGCTGGGGAGATCAGTGCATACACCACAAAGGTATGATGCAAAGAGCCCAAAAACCTCAAGTTGCTTCTGCCTTTTAACCCCTTTGGACAGCCAGGGTGGAATGTCTGTCTAGCCCAATCAAATTGCATGTACCATCTCATCCCTGTTGCCACGGAGATGTTTACATTCTCACACCAGCATCGCTGGTGTAATCAAACACTAAAAGAATACAAATTGACAACATTGCATTTTGTAATAATAAAAGACCCTTGCAAATCAAACAATGAGTGTATTAACTCATCAACTTTAAAAAATACACCTTCACATAAGTAAGTAACTTAGGGATAGATGTTTGAAGCTGTTTTGGCTGTGGCCTTCATGCCATCATGTATAACAATAATGAAACACCATCGATAGGATTTAGTATATTTAAACTCGTGAAGTGTCGTGAAATTTTCTCATTCAAACAATAGTGTGTACATAGAAACATCACATTCCAATAACATGTATGTCAACCATATGATTATATGAGCAAAGTAACAAAATAAAAATATATAATAATAAATAAAAAAGTAAAATTAAGTCCAACACAACAGGGTTACTATTGATGTCTTGTAACGATCCGCTTCGTCCTGTTGAACAGTAGCATTAGATTGTTTCCAACCTGTGTGTTGACGCATGACTGTTTTGTTGGAGTTCTTCAGGTTGTCCCAGCTGATCACAGAGACACTTAGGATTTGTTATCACCGCCAGGTTTCCCTCCCAATGTCACCTGAGTCACTATTACTCCTGTGATGTTAATAATCTACACATCGTCCAGCGTCGGCAACTCAAGGCTGCTTGTGTGTGTGTGTTCTCAGGAACATGTGTGTAGATGTATGGTCTGATAGTGTGAGTCACCGGCGCAGCTTCAGGCTGCGCTTGGCTCACACCTTTAGCTGAATGGTCAACGTAGCCTTGCCTCAGTGCGTGTGTGAGCACAGCGAGGGTCGTCCTTCTCACCTCTCCTCACTTCTGGTGGGTTTTCCGTGTGGTGTAGACGGAGGGTCATCTGTCGGATCCAGGACCTTCCTGCAGTGGATGGAGTGGAGTTCCAGGGATTTCTCCTGAACTCCTTGACAATCACCCCGTCTCCTGGTTGGATGGTGTGCAATGGTCCTGTCACCTGTTTTTACCTGTTGGGAAATCTGAATTGTGCTAAGCACATGTCATGCATCCCTCCTTTTAACACGTGGTCCAACCCATGTGTCAACTGAGCAAAGTGAGGGAAAAAGTGTTTGGGCGGCACAGCTTGCTATCAGGCCCAAACCAGACTCTGTGGCTACAGGTGGATCCATTTGTCTGCCAGAGTCTGCGTTCTTGTGAGGTAGAAAATGTTTGAAGCACGGGAGAGATGAGGAAGGAGAGGATAGGAAGAGTTGGAGAGGAAACAAGGATCAGGAGAAGGAACAAGGATCAGGAGAGGGAGGGGTTGTTGGGCAGCGACTTTCGCAGCAGTGTCTGCAGCTGCATGTCTGCAGAAACAAAGTAGTCACTGATGGTGTGACAGTTACTGTACAAACAGCATTAGCTGCAGGTAGCAGAACAACATACAGCATAGCAGCAAACTTATCATGATGTAAGGTTGGTTTGAAATCAGAAATCAAAACTTCCTATGCTTCCACAGAGCACCAAAGTCAAGTGCAGTGCCAAAAGGATCTCATGAGTCTGTGTAGACTGTGCTAATTACTAGCTTCAGATCAGCTCTGCAGCCTTAGCAGAGTAGTGTCTTAGCAAAGTGCCAGACTTGAAGATGGCATGAGAAGTGTAGACTGCATAGCCAACCTGGCGTCTGTGTTTGTGTCACCTGACAACCTGGCGTCTTTGTTTGTGTGAGTTGGTATGCGTGTGGTGCGGTTGAAGTGTGGGGGGTCCGGTTTTTCGCCCGGGGTACGATGATCGTCTGCCTGGGTGGTCTCTTTTCTGCTGACCCCACCAATTGCTGGCCTTGTGCTGCAGGCCGCTGTAGCGCCAGGGGATGAGGTCGGGCCGATGGGGTAGGCCCCGCTCTGCCCGTGTGGGGGTGGTGGGCTGGGGGCGGGCCCCACTCTGGGCGCGGGGGCATCTTCTGGCGGGCTCCCTACGGACCGTGGGTCCTCGGGCTCTACTCTTTCAGGCCGACCCTCCCGCCGGGGGGAGTGTTTGCCCCTGGTTCTCATGGGGCGGACAGCGGTGGCCCACTCTGGCCTCGGGTGCTGTCTCTGTGGCTGCTGCAGCTCTGCCTGGGGGGCTCTGTGTGGGCGGCTTGGGTCGCAAACCTGCCCTCCTGGAACTGAAGGTGTGTGGGCTCTCTGGCTGCTGGGATTCCTTCCTCTGCTGCTTGGGCGTAGTGGCGGAGCCCCTCACATCACCCTGGCTTCCACAAGTGGCATTGTTCATGCACCAACGTCTGCCTCACCCTTTGGGTGAATAATGTTAAGCTACAGCCTTACTAACCTTGTAGTGGGACACTTTCCAAATCCAACTGTAAGTATTATTGATACTTATCACTACCAATATGAATAATGTGTGAATATGGAATTTGTGGTGTTGTATGTCATGACTTTTATTAAGTAGTATGGGATATGTATAATAATGCACATATGTATGTATATTGTATGTATATGTTTGAATTAGTATGTGCACATACCTTAGCACTATTATTGGTATTAGTATTAATCTCCAAGGTAAACCACAGTACAAAAATTGTTTAGTTATGAATGTGTTAGCCCAAGGTACATCCATGCTTCTTATTTATTTATTTATTTTTTTTTTTGCTCCGATTGTTTACTTAACAGATTTGCTTGGTTTCAGCAGCTGGTGGACCCGGAACCACAAAAACCCCAAAAAAAAAAAAAAAAGAAAAAAAAAAAAAAAGACAAAAAAAAAAAAAAAACAAAAAAAACAAAAAAAAAAAACAAAACCCCCCCCCCCCCCCCCCCCCCCCCCCACCCTCCCGCATACACACCCTAAAGCAGAAACCTAACCTGTCCACCAACACAGCAACATCACACACATTTTGGATTAGCTAAATAAACCATTAAACCATAAATCAGGAAGAGTATATATATTCTATATATACTCTTCTTGTTAAAGCAAAGCTGTCCATCACAATGTGGCATTCAGCGTAATACATGCTGCTTGCTAAACTGCTGGACAGAAAAAAAAAAAAAAAAAAAAAAAAAGGAAAAAGGAACATGAGAAACTAGAGAAATACCAAGGGCTCAGAGAAGAACTGGAGAAGGCTTGGAAGGTGAAGGCCACAGTGGTGCCTGTGGTGATCGGAGCACTAGGGGCTGTGACCCCCAAACTGGAGGAGTGGCTACGACAGATCCCTGGAAAAACATCCGAAATCTCAGTCCAGAAAAGTGCAGTCAACAGTGCAGGAACAGCAAAGATACTGCGCAGAACCAGGTAGAGGACCCGGGCTTGGAAAGTGGATGAGACCACCCGCGGAGGGTGAGAATAGAGTGTGTATATATATATATTGGTGAAGTATTCATGACACACACACATATATATATATATATATATATATATAGAGATATATATATATATATATAGATATATATATATATATAATATATAATATATATATATATATATATATATATATATATATATATATATATAATATATTGGTGAAGTATTCATGACATTCAACATGCTTGTTTTGTGATCAGTTTAAATTTTCACATTACCAGAGATTAGCCACAGCTGATTTCAATCGCAGACCTGTGACCTGTAGCTTTAATAGAACTCAGATGAACTTTTTACTGCATCTATTCAGTCTTTAAGTGTTAGTATAAAAGTAAATTCAGTTCCTGAATTTGAGAACAATTATTTAGAGCATTTTAACACAGTAGTTCCAGTTTCACATGACACATGATCTGTCTCATACCTAATCATACTGCAAATAGAGACAAACAACAGGAAGTCATTAAATCAATGGGAGAACAAACAAACAAAAACACTGCATCCAGTGGTGCCATAGTCAACTCCCTAGCATGTTCCTAACACGTCACACAATGTCAGGTGATCAGGTGATGAACCTTTTCACTCTAACAAATCCCAGGGTCCATCTATGTGTTTTCAACAGTCACATTCACTTTGTTTAGTTTATGCAAAGGCCAGTGCTTGAGATTCAGCTAAGTATTTTCCCACGATTGCCACTTCAATGGCTGAATCCTCTTTCATACAGGTTTAGGTGCTCTTACATCACCTTTTGCTTCAAAAAGTACAAATTGTATTTTGTATGTGTAGCTTTTGGTTTGTGCTGTATTGATGTGAAGATCTGAAATGCTTTATAATGAGATACACTCCAAAAAGAAAAAGCAGAGGGGGGCGTGATTATTTTTTCCAGCACAGGTAGGGGCCATGCAAATTTGTTTAATCTGTGTTGCATGTAGGTAATGTAGAAGCCAAAGTAATGATGACTTATTTACACCTGATTGGATTCCTCCCATTGAAGATTCTGATATTATTTAGATGTTATACACCTCATAATCATTTTCTGTGTCCTTAAAAATTACTTACCACTTTTCAGCATACGATTAATTATGATTTAGAGAAGCTAAACTCTGGATGTTCCTTTATGTAGGGTACATGCCTGTTAAATGATCATCAGACTCAAAGCTTTGTGTCTGTGACGGGCTGTCGCAGATCCAACCATCATGCTCTGTTGTTGCTTCTCTCTCTCTCTCTCTCTCTCTCCCTCTCTCTATCTTCTCACCCCAGTCGATCCTGCTTATTTCCACCACTGCAATGTTTTTTTGTAACCAGTGAACATTGGAAACATGTCCAGTGCAAACGATTTGGCCTCTGTATGTGTCATAAACACACAATCACATGCTGCCAACTGAATGTGTAACAGTGTGGTCTCATAATGCAAGGAGACAGCTGACAGTAGTAGCAATTAAAAGTGTCGGCCTCCACCGTGGTTTTCCAACGTGTCCCCCTCGTCAGCACCTTGTTTGCACAGTGTGAGAGTGTGTGTTATGTCCTTTTGAGCTGTAGATGGCAATTGACTCCCAATTATGGTCGTAAAACGTTGTAGTTGACTGTGTTATATAGCCTCTTGTAGAATGACCATTGATCAAGTCTTGCGTGGCCTAGTGGTTAAGCTGCATGGCTTCAAAGCTTTTGGTCCTGGTTTTGAGTCTGAGTGGGAGCAGTCTTTCAATTTAATTTTTGGGAAAAAAACAGCGTCTCATCATTATCATTTGACCCACGAGATAATAATTGTCGTATTATTTAGTACATGAGTCATCAAGACTACAAACCACTGGTCGCCTGTGGTGGACAATTATAATATTTAGTATAGTTATGTGTGTAAGTAAGTTATGGCAGTTTAAAACCGAAAATAAGAAGCTGCATGCTTAGAACGGTGCGCTCTACTGCGTGCAGCATTCGATTTGTGGCAGACAAGCTGCAACAGTTTAAAAAAGTGGCTAAGGATGATGATTTTCCATGCTTCAAAAAGCTGCTGTAACTAAGAGCAACCAGTAAAATGCATTGCGAAATTAAAACGAATGTCGAAGTGCTACAAATAAATTAGACCAGAAAGCTACGATAAATATATACGCTTACTCTTGCAGAGTAAACATGTATAACAAACACACCGCCTGATGCTGCCCAGTCTCCCACAAAGCTTTGTCCCGAAGTATTTCTCACCTGCTGATCGAGTAGTAGCAACACATAGCATGTCTAGGCACCTCTACGGAGGAGGGGGAAGGGATGTGAAGTTTGCCTTTGCGACTGTGAGCAAACAATAGCTTGGTCGAACTCAGCTTTGATTAAAATGAAAAGCAGAGGTTATGCGAGAATGAATTTTTTTGTTTTCCGTTTTTCTCTAAACGAAAAAACTGTTTTAAATCCAATGTATTTTTGTTAAAAAAGAAATTGCTTGGTTTATTGGTTTGTTAGGAGGTGCTTTGTTTAAAATCTGTTTGCTGCCCATACCAAGAGGATGGGAAGTCTTGAAATGGACACGGGCCAAATAAGCTCATCATCTGAGCCACTCATTCAGATACAATGATGCGCACAGACAAAACAAACTCTCGCTACATGTAGTGTGCCACTCCCCTATTTCTCTCGTAGCCTGCATTTGCACATGCATACATTGGTCGTGAATGCAAACTATAGGCCATTAAGGTTTGTGAAACTTTGAAGAGTTTGATGTCTCCACCAATTTATAAGCAGAGGTAACAAAAGAATGACTTTTTTGTTACAAAAAACATCTTAAATTAAATTCTGTGTCTTTTTGTGAAAAACAAACATTTTTGCCTGGTTTATTGGTTTGTAAGGCGCTGCTTTGATTAAAATCCATTTGCCGCTCATAGCAAGAGAAACGAGAAAGCCGGTGATGGAGATGATGGAGCGGTTGGTGTGTACATACAGTATTTTTAAGAGACGCCTTCTATTTAAAGACACATAAAACCTGAGGAGAATGAAAACAAGAATGTTTTGCTGCTGTGGTGCAGGTCTGTTCTAAACCACACAGAACAATTATAACTCTGCAGTGAACAGAAAAGCTATAAACTATGCCACTAAGCCATCAACTATGTTGCAATTGCATAGTTAGAGCAACAAAAAGAGGTCACACTCACACCAACTCAGCCAAGACACTGTCACTCAGCCTAACCACTGGACTACCAGAGGATATAGGAGTTACCCTGACTACAGCTGTAGTCGCAGATGGACTGTGCTCTACGTTTTTACAGTACTTGGCCATGCGTATTCAGATTATATTAATTTATTTATATTAATTCAACCGCGACCCATAACCATAGAATTATTTGAAGCCAATATATTATATCAGATGTTAGGGTTAGGTTTGGTGTAATATATGTGTGTTACAGGTAGAAGTGAACAGTTGGACATCAGTTTTACTGTAAATCATTGGAGGCTTCTAATCAATGCTGCGCCACCTGGTGGTTAAAACGAGACTAGCGTCCTGATTTTTTTCAGCCTGCTGCGGGATTTGTTAGAGAGAATCGTGAGTCAGCTCACGTTGTACCGTGGCGACGCAACGGTACTTCAGTAAAAACGTTGGTCACTTTGAACAGCTACCACCATGAGGTCACTAACTTCATTGCCAGCCATTCCACATAGCATCAAAGCCATCAAAAATTTCTTTAGAAACAAGCACAGACAAGAACAAGAAAGGTCACATTGGATTTGTTGCTGCACCTTTAATAAAAGACATCCCATGACACAATCTGTTTAAACACCCTTCTATTTATTATTATTATGACCCTGTTCACACATTGGCCAGTTGGAAGAAGCAAAACATTACAGGGAACCGAGTTCATGCCATAGTAATAGCTTTTACATGAATGAATACACTCCAGTCAATTGCTTCAAAGGCACATAAAGTAAACAAAACTACCATAGTAAGGTTTTACTGCGGCTGCGAGTTGTGTCATTTATTCTTTAAAAGACTGCAATAAACGGAAGGTGAAGAGGAAAGCAGATAGGGATGGAACATGGCACAGAACAGGAGAAATGGGCCAATAGAACCTACAAGCACCAAGATGACATGAAGAAGTGAAACGCAGACCAAGGGAGGAGCAGGTACAAAAGAGCCATGCTGAAGATGAAGAGGAGGAGAGTGAAGACAGAGGTAATGAGGGGGACAGTGGAGAAAAGAACGACTACAACGCTCATTAAAGAAGAGAGGAGCCCCATTAACCAGCAAACCGTCCGTACGGTGTGTGTGTGTGTGTGTGTGTGTGTGTGTGTGTGTGTGTGTGTGTGTGTGTGTGTGTGTGTGTGTGTGTGTGTGTGTGTCTGTCTGTTTGTGCACTTCAGCTGCTCCAGGGCTGTTGCCTGTACCTCATAAGTATAATGACGGCACATAAAGGAACTTCATGACTCACTCACAGCCGGTCCAGACTGCAGTAGCTCCTAGCTTCTAATTACATATTGATACAGCAAACAACAAAGCTACTCGCTGATTACAAATGAACAGAAGTAAAGCTGTACACAGAAGAGAGTCAGGATAGTCTGCTTCTGACACACACACACACACACACACACACACACACTGGCAGCTATAATAATGTCCATAATTATACCATACCATAATATGATCTGAATTGTAACTGTAATATGGTTATAGCTTTGAATCCATAAAGACCATCCCTTATTATGGTTTTATGAAGAACTGAAGCATTGCAAAAAACTTAATAACATTGTTTGGTTGGGTGACTGTGTACGTGCCTGAAATCTTAGCTGCGTAGCAAAAAGAAGAATAAAAATTTAGAATAAAAATATGTCTGTGACTTGAATCACATTTAAGTGCTTTTAATCTTCTTTGGGATTACTCATCATGGTTTACATGGTTGGTGAGAAACATCCAGTACAGGCAGCTGGAAGACAGTAGTTACTGGTTGATCACAGCATTTTCAAATTCATTTCATTGTTTTAGTTTCATTTTAGGTTCTCTTTACCTTTAACACTAGGACTACTGACTTTTCTGGTTATACCTTTAACACTTGGCAGGTGTTTAAATGATTGGCTCGCCTAGCTGACACCCTAAATCATCTGTGAACAGCTGCTTTTGTTACTTAAAGGGGGTCTTCACTGGCACACTATGGGGGTGTGTGGGCTCACTGACCCTGCTGAAGAGACTGAACAGTTCCTATGAGTTCCTCTGTTACACTGTCCCACTGCTATATGTTTGGAAATACAATGTGAAAGGATGAGTGTCATTGTAGCAGTCTCACTGAAGGAAGCAATAAAACACATAGACAATACAATGAGACAGTTTCAGATCCTTCTCAAATGTGGCGAGGCTTTATTTAAAACAAATAAATAAAAACAAGTTCACATATGGTTTGAACTGTAACGTCACCATAAATTACAAAAAAGAGGACTGAGTACAACCATGTAGTTATAACAAATGTGTATTAAATTATTATTTGTTTATATATGAAGTTTGTTTGTTTATTTATTTATTCATTATACAAAGCTGACCAGCTGCTTATGGCCGTGACACATACACGGATATCGTTCTGCCCGCTTTTATGTAAACAAAACTCTTCAAAGCATTTTACTTTACATTTCATTTATTTAGTTACTCCCCCTTTCATAGCCACCTGATCAAGTGGGCGGGGCCATTTACGTCCCATCGCAAAGGTAAGCGGTGACTGCGGGAGCTGGGCATGTGCGCATCAACATACCGGACAAAGACCTGTTACTCTGTTTGCTACAGCCTCCTCAGCCAGTTGCTTTGGGCCGTTATTCCCCCTTTCACATGTACCACATAAAAGTCATAGCCGCGCTACAGCCATGTTCCTGTAAAGTTGACCAGCCGCTTTCATGTCAACACAAAACCTTTCAAGGCATTTGAAGTTAGGTAGTTCTAGGCCGCCGCAGCATCTGGATTTTTGAAGAGTTTTTAAACTAATTCGTGGTGGCTTGGTTTTCCACAGAAACTGTGAGGTGTATGAGTCTAATGTCTTAAACCACACCTGGGCTGGCTGAGTTGGAATCATTGAGAATATGTAATTAATTTTTGGCAGGATCATCATTTTTATGTTGGCAATTCTTCCCATAAGTGAAATGGGTAAGGACTGCCATCTTTTGAGGTTGGCTTATATTTGTTTTAATTAATGGATTGTAGTTTAGATCAATAAGCTCTGATAGCCTAGACGACAATTTAATGCCCAAGTATTTAATGTTCCCTGAATGGAGTGTGGTAGAAGAGATGTTAGTCACCTTAAGGTTAACTGGTAGCGCTATAGATTTGGTCCAGTTAATAGAGTATTCTGAAAGTCCTGAGAATTCATCTATGAGGCTGATAGTTGTAGGAAGAGACGTCTGTGGCTCCAGGAGAAACAGTAACACATCGTCAGCATATAAACTTAATTTATGATTTACTGATTTGGTCTGAGGCCATGGTTGATGACCGGAAAAAGGTGGTTTGCTCTCTCCAGGTTGGAGAAAAGTTCCTGCCCCAAGTGGAGGAGTTTAAGTATCTTGGGGTCTTGTTCACGAGTGAGGGAAGGAAGGAGCGTGAGTTTGACAGACAGATCGGTGCGGCGGCTGCAGTAATGCGGTTGGTGTATCGGTCCGTCGTGGTGAAGAGGGAGCTGAGCCAAAAGGCAAAGCTCTCAATTTACCGGTCAATCTACGTTCCTACCCTCACCTATGGTCCTGAGCTTTGGGTCATGACCGAAAGGGCAAGGTCACGGATACAAGCGGCTGAAATGAGCTTCCTCCGCAGGGTGGCAGGGCGCTCCCTTAGAGATAAGGTGAGGAGCTCTGTCACCCGGGAGGAGCTCGTAGTAGAGTCGTTGCTCCTCCACATCGAGAGGAGCCAGTTGAGGTGGCTCGGGCATCTGGTTCGGATGCCTCCTGGATGCCTCCCTGGGGAGGTATTCCGGGCATGTCCCACCGGTAGGAGGCCCCGAGGAAGACCCAGGACTCGCTGGAGAGACTACGTCTCTCGGCTGGCCTGGGAACGTCTTGGGGTCCCACCGGAAGAGCTAGAGGAAGTGTCCGGGGAGAGGGAAGTCTGGAACTCTCTGCTTAGACTGCTGCCCCCGCGACCCGGCCCCGGATAAGCGGATGAAAATGGATGGATGGATGGATGATTTGGTCGATATTTCAGTAATTCCTTCATGCTGTCTTATTGCTGCGGCTAGAGGTTCAAAAAATATTGCAAATAGTGATGGAGAAAGTGGGCAGCCCTGTCTTGTCCCTCTATGCAGATTAAACCTTGGTGAGATCAGGTTGTTTGTTCTGACTGTGGCGATTGCTGAGCTGTTTAATATTTGGATCCAGTCTATGAATGATTTCCCAATGCCGAATTTGTGCAGAGCGGCTAAAAGAATTTTCCAGTTTACTCTATCGAAAGCTTTTTCTGCATCTAAGGAGACGATGGCTAACTCTAGTTTATGGGTGGTGACATAATCAATTAAGTTAATTAATCTGTTCATATTGTTTGTTGACTGTCTACCTTTAATGAAGCCTGTTTGATCAGAGTAAAATATATATGGAGTGATTTTTTTCTAATCTTCTAGCAAGTGCTTTCCACACTATTTTTAGATCTACATTTATTAGTGAAATTGGTCTATAACTTGATGGGAGTGTAGGGTCTTTTCCTAGTTTTTGGAGCAGGCTTATGAAGCCAGAATTCATATTTGTGGGTAATGTATGCTGTTGTTTAATTTCAACTACCATTTTGTAAAAGCTGGGTGCCAGCATGGACCAGAACTCCTTATAAAATTCAGTTGGGAATCCATCTGGTTCTGGAGCTTAATTATTGGGCATCTCCTGCAGAGCTTCATGTAGTTCTGCCAAAGATAACAATGAGTCTAGAGTTGTGGATTGTTCTTCCTTTAGCTTTGGCAGTTCTAGTTTATTCAGAAACTCTTCTATGGCTGAGGTGGATGGATCTATTTGGGACGTATATAACTCTTGTTAAAAGTTTTTAAAGGTATCATTTATTTCATGGGGATCATGAGTAATATTCCCTTTCTTATTAGTTATTGAATGTGTTGGGTCTGAAAATACCACAACAGCACTGATACACACAGAGACGAGAACAATATAGCACACTGAGAGCCAACCAGTTTTTACTTGGCCAAGGGGAGCTTGCCTGAGATCTTGGCGTTGTAAGCGCTTCACTCAGAGACCAACCAACTCCAACGAACTTCCCCAAAGCACAACATTTTATTGAAGCGTCATCATCACATCATTGGTGAACTTGTTCAACACACACATTAGGCATAGCAATACTCCTCCAAAACCTCTTGTGGTTTTGAACACCTATGCCTGAATAGGAGCACAGAGCAAATGTGACAAAATTGTTCTTCGTATATGACAATACTTGGAAACATGTGGTTAGAAGTCTGTGCAACTGTCAATGTGGTTATAAGGCACAGCAAATGCAAACCATAAATGGAAAATGTAACAAAGGTTAAATGATACATATTAAGATAAATGAATATAAATGAAATGAATATAAATGATTTAATGATTATATGGGTTAAATGATATAGAATAAACAACAAAGATAAATGAGATTAATAATAGATGAAAATATATTTTCTCCAACATTATGGATGATTTGTTTCTCTTTATCATTTTTCAATTGGTTAGCTAAAAATTTACCACATTTGTTAGCATAGTCAAAGTTCTCCCAGCGTAATTGATCTATCTGAAACTGAGTTTTGCAATCAATTATATTGCTTAATTTCAGCCTTAGATTCCTTGGGTCTGCTAGGACATCACTGGTTGGTGAGGCAGCATATTTAATCTCTAGAGATTTTATTTTTTGCTCCAATTCTAATTCAAGTAGCAGGCCCTATTTTTCTTGTGCAATGAATATGAAATTATTCTACCACACATACTTGCCTTCCCAGTCTCCCAAAGAACACAGGGTGAGGTTCCTGGTATATCTTTAATTTCTATAAAGGTTGCCCATTCTCTACTGACATAACTGATGAAGTCTTGATCATTAAGTAATGATGTATTAAACCTCCAATTCCTGGTTGATGGTGTGACTGTCTTAATCAACGAAATGGACATTGGTGCACGATCACTGATTGTGATAGAATGAATATTGGTGTCAGAGACATCTTGTAAGACTGAGTTATTTACTAAAATATAATCTATACGGGAGTGAGAGTGGTGAACTGGCAAGAAAAAGGTATATTCCCTGGATGTGGGATGAAGAGAACGCCATGTGTCACAGAGACTGAAATCATCCATGTACTGTTTTAAAGTCTGTACTGATTGCCAGTTCCTGTTGCTCACAGCTTTGCTTAGCCTGTCCAACTCTGGGTTAAATACTAAATTAAAGTCCCCTCCTACTATAAGTTTGGAACCAGAGTAAGCAGACAGTGATGTGAAGAAGCTGTGAAAGAAAGAGAGGTCGTCAACATTAGGACCATACACATTAGCTATGCAATATTCAATGTTTCCTATCAAGATATTAATAATTACATATCTCCCTTCTGGATCTACAATGGTATCGTTATGAGTAAAGTTAATCATTTTATTTATAAGGATGGCGACCCCTCTTTGTTTAGAATTGTAACCGGCTAAGTAAGCATGTTCGAACTCTGTTGATGCCACAGTGTAATCTATAGTTTTGGGAATATGAGTTTCCTATAGTTTAGATGATTAAATATTTTAAATTGTTTCTCCTTCTTGTTGATTCCACGTACATTCCAAGTGACAATCTTCAGTGGTGTCATAGTCAGGTGACTGCTGTGGATCGCTAGTCTTGTGTGTATGTAGTGTGACAGACTTTAGGTGTGTGGCTAACCTTAAGTACCTATGTATTCTGAGTTGTGTGTTGTCTATGTATGTGCAAGTGTTTCCCCTGTGCAGTAGATGTTTGTGTGTGGCTGCTGGAGGGCTACATAGCTGGCTGACTACGTGGGAGAAGAATAGAGAAAAGAAGGATGTACACAGTGTGGACTGAGAGTAGGTGAAGGAAAAAAAGTAAAGGGAAGGAAAATAAAGTGAACTCCTGGTTGACAGAACAGTCGCCCAAGACTGCATCAACAACATCAATAGAACTCTAAGGGCCTTCATTACAAACTCGATGAGGTTGTGGAGTCTGGAACGGGGCCACCATAAGCCACCTCCTACTACATTGATGACATCAAGCTGTACGCCAAGAGTGAGCGAGACATCGACTCGCTGATCCAAATCACCACGATCTACAGCTAGGACATTGGGATGTCTTTCGGGATTGAGAAATGTGGGAGGATGGTGACAAAGAGAGGCAAGGTAATCCACACAGAAGGGGTCTCACTCCCAGAAGGAACAATAGTAGACATTGAGTAGTACCTTAGAATACCACAGGCGAATGGCAATCTTAAACAGGTAACAAGGAAAGCAGCAACAAGCAAATACCTCCAACGAGGGAGAAAAATCCTAAGAAGCCAGCTCAATGTCAAGAACAAATCCTGGGCAATAAACAGTTTTGCTCTGCCAGTGATCAGATACCCTACGGGAATAATATGGTGGCCAAAGGAAGAAATACAGACCATAGATGTTAAGACACGAAAGCTCCTCACCATGCATAGAGGGCTCCCCAAATCCAGCACCCTGAGACTGTACGCTAGCCGCAAGGAAGGAGGCCGATGACAAGTGAGCGTGAGAGCCACTATCCAGGATGAAACATCCAAGATCCATAAGTACATCAAGGACAAGGCCCCAACAAATGACGTGCTGTGTGAATGTGTAAGGAAGTGGAGAGCAGAGGATGAGATGCTGGAAGAGGGATGGGAGGAGAGAGAGAGAGAGATATAGATAGAGATAGAGAGATATATAGAGATATAAATAAGATATATATTATATATATAATATAGAGATATATATATATATATATATATATATATATATATATATATATATATATAATGGTGACTATGGCTTTCTTTCATGATTTCCATCTAAAACTAAGGTTTTGATAGTTGCTGGTTGGACCCTTGTATTATTGAAGAGAGATAGAGTATAGATAGAGAGAGAGACGAGAGAGAGAGAGAGAAGAGAGATAGAGAGAGAGAGAGAGAGAGAGAGAGAGAGAGAGATAGAGAGAGAGAGAGAGAGAGAGAGAGATAACACAGAGAGAAGATAGAATCCGATAGAGAGATATAGAGAGATAGAGAGAGATATATAGAGATATATATAGAGAGATAGAGATATAGTATAGATATATAATATAGATAGATATATAATCCGATATATATATATACAATATATATATAATATAATATATATATATATATATAATATATAATTATATATTATATATTATATATATATATACCAGAGCACCTTGCGAGAAGTGTGCTACTGGAACAAGACGCCAGGTCAGAGGGGGTTTCACCATCTCCCAACCGGAAATTGGGTACGAAGCCCCAATAAGCAAGATACGCTGAGCGGGCAGCGGACTGACCTGAAAAATAAGATCATGGCGAGATTGAACAGGCAACCCCGAACCCCACTACAACGGCTAAGTGAAGTACCATCAGAAAGTCTCATGGAAGATGTGAATGCAGCATTGAGAGCGATCCCTACCACAACAATCACAGAAACCAATGAGCTGATATACGCTTCAGCATCAGTGATCCTAGAGATGCTTGGCTATAAGAGCAACCATGGGAGCCATGAGAAACAATACCCACCATGGAAACGAAGGTTGGAGGCAAAAATCAAGGCAGCTCGGAGGGAAGTGAGCCAAATGACAGAGGCCCAGAGAAGTGCAATGAAAAGATCGTTTCCACCAAGGCTGGAAACTGAACAGTACTGGAAGGGTATATGGGAAAGGGAGAAATCACACAACAGTGATGCACAGTGGCTGGTGGATCTGAGGGAAGACCACAGCAACCTCCCTGAACAGAATCCAGTGACTATCACAGCTGATCACCTCTGCAGGTACTCATCCATGTTAGGTGCACTGCATGGTGAATTTTCAACCGAGGATGAATGTGGGAAAAGCTTTCATCTCTATAATGTTAGGTAGTAGGTCACATGTGGCCAACTTTGACTACTAACTACTACTCTAATTGCCACAGGACTATTGTGTCAATCTAATGTCTTCTGCAGAGCACAAGCTCAAAGCACAGGGCCACAGGACCAAGAGGCTGATGGTGTATTCTCAGGCTCTAAATGCCTCCGTTTGGTGACTTGAAAACAAAGTCCCACCTGACTTGACCGCAATATCTGAAGTGTCGACTCATTCAGCAACAGCAAATGTCATCTGTTTGAGTGTCTGCAATCTGAAGAAGTTTTATTGCAGATTATGTTAATAGGGTACCACAAACTGTAACACATTCCTGGTTATTATAAGCCTAAATACTGTAGTATTTACTGCTCCCACATGGGAAAAATAAAAACTCATTAAGTAGCTCACAGAAGAAACAATAAATGCTTTGGCTAAAAGGGGGATGGTTAAAACCTATCTAACCATTCTGTTTGAAAGGAGTGGGGCTGAGCAGCTTCTATTCCTAAAAGTATTAGCTGCTTCCTCCTGTGGTTTGAAAACAAAATTCTAGATAGAATCAACTCTGAGCTTCCCTTGCTTCTTTGACAAGGTAAGTGGTATGGAAGCTCAGCCCTCATCCATGTATTTAATGATGTAAAGTTACGCTTTACACGTGTGTCAATAAAGATGATGACGTTGTACAAAACAAACTCAACACAGTCTCTAAGCCGTTGTGCAAGATAAACAGTGCCACAGCACACAGTGCAGCGGAGCACAGTCGAGATGGACCCTGAAGGCTCTAATCTCCCTCTGTGACAGTAGGACTTGCCAATAACCCATCAGCCAGTCAATTCTGCCTGGTGTGGCCGAGCCAGCGTGATCTCTTTTAATTTCCATCTGTGTCATATGCACCACATCTGCTTGTTAACGGTGTTTACTTATCTTTGAAATGTGCAAACATGGAGAAGAAGACAATGTCAAGGTTATACCCAGTTTTAAGTAGATGGTAATTACCATTGATGGCCTTTCCCCACCAACAGGTAAAAGTAGTGAAAGCTACTGAAAGTAATGGCATCACTATTTCTATATTACTATATTGTTCTGGTCCTGCTTTATGATTTTTTAATTCAAATGTTGAATTCAGAATTATGGAAATACCATACTTTGGGTATTTAAAGTTACATGCTCAATGCATTATTTAATCCAAATCCTATTCGTTCGTTTGATGCCATCTCTTGAGGGAGAGTTTCCCACAGGAAAGCATCTGCTGTCTTATCTTCCAGTCTTAAATTATAAGGCAGAAGGGAAGAGATCATTGTTGCAAGAGGAGTTAGAGCAGGAGACATAGAGTATAGTCTGCTACTGAATTAGTGGGAGAACTGGCAACAGCTCCCACTATTGAGATTGTCTTTCTTCTTTATCACAGCATTCACTGTGATAAAGTGATTAATTGTACTGTGGAAAAAAATTCAAATTTTTATACTTAATTTTTCTTCCATATTCAGCTTTTAAGGAAAAGTGTGTTTGTACTTCATATTTTTCATAATTTATAAATTAAATGGATTGTTTACCACTGAAAAGCAAATAGTTTTATAGACATTGGTCAGGCAAAATGTGCAAAAGTGTTTACATGATTCTATTCATGGTCTGTATCCAGAGAAAACATGGAAAAGCAGCTGTGAAAACAAGGAAAAGCAGCCGTCTAGTGGCAGAAAATGTTCATTTCCTACAACACACGGAATGTTTTGATAAATCTCCCGACCTGCAGCGATTGGACCTACCTGATTCCACCAACTGCAGGGTGTGTTACTCCTCTGGTTTACAGACAAACGTTCGGACATTGCTTTACATTTTTAACAAAATGTTATATTTTAAAAGTGTGTTTGAATAAAGACTAGTAGTTTGGCAGCCTTTTATTTTGAATCACAGCAGACAGTTGTTAGAAAGCCACAGATTCCACAGCCACCCTCTTATTCAAATGTGAAATAGTATAAGCCAAATTAAGGCAAAAGATAATGTTAGCAACGTAAGCTATTACTACTACAGACAGTCCAAAAAACCAGCAAGCAGCAGCTCGTAACTTTACTCAAACATCACAGCGCAATCCAAAACAATAAAAGGTCAAATGCATTACTTACTTCCTTGCCATCGCAAGTAGCATTCTTTCCAGCAGGTCCATATTTCACCCAATTTTATTTTTGTGGTACAGTAAGTATTTTATTTGCCCAGTACTACTACAGTACCTGGTACTGCTCACGTTCTATTATCTATCCTATGGATATTGATTTCCAGAAGACAATACTCGTTTACACGAAGATTTAACTTCCCAGCCTGAGAACAAAGACCATGGCTGGTGAGGTTCCTTGCTTACCAACTGAAGTGAGGAGGCTGTACCGTGGCTGCAGAGCCAGCACTACACTAACAACTAAGTGGCTATTGAGGAGTGATGATACAAACCTCTGGTACCATGTGAAATGTGAACTCACTAAACAACAACATAGATGAACTGGCCACGCTGGTGAAAATGTCTGTAGCGACAGAGAATGCAGTCTGTTGTGCTTCTGTGAAATGTGGCTCCCAGTTAGCATCCCAGATGCTGACGTGGAGCTACCTAGCTTCAGTAGAGTCAGAGCAGACAGACACAATAAAGCCTGTGGGAAGGTAAAAGGACGTGGACTTTGGTCCACCAGAGACTTTGGTCACGCCATTGTGGTGACCATATACATACCTGCACGTGCCAACATGGAGATAGTGTGTGACGTCATCTATTCCGCTGTCGCTAACCTACAAACACAGCCCCCTGAAGCCCTGCAGTTAGTCTGTGGCAACTGTGGCATACAGTGCTTCAACAAGGCTCCTGTTTCAGCCTCGCTGAGTAAGGCAGCTACAGTACCCATAACAATTCACTCCTTGACTGAGAGACTGCTTCAGCTCCACAGAAACTTCTGTGGAGCTTCTGTAAACTTCTGTATGGACATTATTGTTTCAATAAGAACAGTTGCTAAATAGTTGTTTGCTATGCAAACAATAAGCCATGGATCACAAATGATAACAACGGTCTGGTGAACCAGAAGGCCTTTAGGGACAGTGATGAGCTTGTCCAGAGAGAACTGTGCAGCTCAGGGCGGTGAAGGTGCAGTACAAGAAGAAGCTGGGGCAGAGGCTACAGAACAACAGGAGGGAGTATTGTGGAACGGAATAACAACAATTACAGGATGCATCTCAAAGAGAAAATTGCTGAAGGTGATGTGGAGAAGGAACATCAGCTAAACAACTTCTTCAATAGATTCAATCATTTACACCTCTTTGTATTGCACCCAACACGCCCCACCATCAATCTCCGTCTGCTTCTCCAGTAATCAACCCCAGGACAGATGAAAGTGAATGTGAAACCACGTCCACGATCACAGCAGCTGAGCTGTGCAGGGAGCTGAGGAGGATTCATCCCAAAAAAGCAGATATATTGAATATATTTCTTGCTCATTCGACCATTCTGTCCTGGCTGTTTCTTCTGTTTTTTTCTTAGTTAGTTTGTTTGCCCAAAACTGATCACAACAAATACACACAAATATGTTCCCTGTCAGCAATACAATCTGTAGCTTCATCCATGAGAAAGCGGAAGCGGTAGATTAATTGCAGCATAGGGCTATTCGGTTGTGTTTCTATCACCGTGCGGTGTGTGATATGATATGATGCAGCTCTCCCAGCTGCGCAGTTTTGGCTCTTGGCTCTCGGCCCGCTGCACCAGGATGCCAGATCACGGCTGCTAGCTCCTTGTGGGCATCCTTGTCTTCCTTCATGCAGCGTAATTTGTCTGCATTGCACTGTAACCCATACAAGTTGCCACGAATATCAGATTGTGCTAACAAAAAGTAGAACTCGCTGTATCATAAATAATCCAGAGCAGGTCATGTAGCCATTGAATGTTAGTGCGGGGATAAAGAATGGCCGAGAGAGCACTAGAGTATGAGTTGAGAATGAGGTGTTTTATGTCTCCTTCAGCTGCCCTGCCAGATTGATACAGAGAAAATTATGTTAATTTCTTTGCATTGAAGAATCTGAGTGTCCCTTCATTCCTAAATACTACTCAACATGTTTTTGGTCAACCTCCATTGAAAATTGGTGAACTATTCCTTTTTTTCAACTTATTAAAACTGACTGAAGATCGTGGCGTGCTAGCACCACTGCAGCAGCCTCTCTGGATTAAAACTATATATATATATTCTGTTTTGTCCAACTAACATGCACGTCTAACTGCAATCATGGGCATTGAAACAACCAATGCTCATGTGTTCGACCATCAGATACTGATTAGTTTTAGGAATTCAGCTATAAGAAACCTTCAAGTTGACCAGCTACAAGAGCTTTGCAACCTCCAAGAGCTTCCAGGCCCCCAGCCCTCGTTGTTGCTACATCGCGATGTCCGTAGGAAGCAATGCAAAAAATGCTGAGAGAACGAGGAAACGCAGGAAGCAAGTCAGTATCCGAGCTTAGCTAAAGGCCACTCAGCTCTCCCATCTGTACTGATGTCACGAGACAGACTTTTAATTCTATTGTACTAATCGCTTGGTGTGGTTTTTAATGGCATTTTGTGTTGTATGGAGTGTATTAGTTGCATGTTTTAAATACTGCTTGTTCTTATCGCATGTGTTTTTAAGCACAAAGGTTGGACTGTTCGTTGTTGTCATACAGTACCCACTCCCCCTTGAGTAGACACAGGTGAAAGCAATTAAGAGATGGACGGCGCTGGAAAGATATGGGGCGTACAGAGGAAGAAGAGTGGGGCACAGCTGAAACGGAAGGGACCAGATCGGACCAGATCGGGAAACGAGGAAACAGAGCAGAGGCAGAACCAGAACTAGGACCAGGACCAGAATTGGCGGGAGGCGAATTGTCCTGGGGAATGGAGTAGCTGTACGTGAAGGAGGAGCACACAGAAACAGGACTAGAGACGAAGGAGCCACGCACAATGTTGTACACCAATAAGTCAGTGTGAGTGGCAGCAAACCAGTGGTGGAGGCGGCTCTACACAGGAGGGCGCGCAACGGGAAGCGGAAGTCAACAACCCATCACGTGAAAACGTCAACAGGCAGGCATTTACTCCCTGCCCATAATGTGCGAGTAGAGCCGGCTGAATTAGTGCTTGGTGTTGGCGGAGCTGAATGCTGCAACTGAGCAAACAGTGCAGTGAGTGCTCTTCCTTTTTTTTATTGAGGTTTGACCCAAGATGCTGGGGACTCTGAATTTTTAAAATTTTTAACTGATTGTTTTAGTGACTTTTTTTATTACTATTTTTATTCCCCACGTGGTTTTTTAACTTTGTTATGCATGTTTTTAGTACTCGTTTTTAACACCTACTCCCACTGAATTTTTCGGATCTCCAGTCTCCATTCTTCTTGCCACTCTAAGGGCTTCACGGGGTAATTCCCTCTGCCTCAGTTGACAGAATTTAGAGTTTGCCTGATTAGTTACTCAAAGACTGCAATACCTGTGATGAGATGTTTCACAGCTCAGGTCTTCAGAAACAATGCTTCTGCTCTCACTTGTTATGAGACACTGGAAATGCTTTACTTTCATTGGATTTAATGACTGCCCTGAACCTCTGCATAGTGGGTAAATCCATTGTTCCTTCTCATTCACCATCTGCTGCATCGCCTACTACAGATCAATGTCCTTCTATCAGGCATATCTCCACTACCCACATAGGTTGCGCTACAAGCTTTGTACATCAGGTAAAGGTCAGTACCTCCAGTCCAACAGAAACTGTTGCCTTCCATTATCCATCAGAAATGCTGTCACTGAGGAAACAAATAAACTCCTAGAATCTGGTGTATCTGAGAAGATTGATGCCTCATCATGGGTTTCACCTGTTGTCACAAAAAGGAAATCAGGATGCATACACGTGTGCTGACATTAGAGAGCCCAACAAGGCTGTCATCACTGATTGCTACCACCTTCCTCACATGGATGAGCTACTGTACTCCCTGAATCGGGCTACAGTATTCTCAACTATATATTTGGCTAATGCTTTTCACCAAGTACCCTTGCATGAAAAAAGTCGAGACCTTACTGCCTTCATCACAAATGAAGGACTTTTTCATTACTGCCGAATTCCTTATGGCTTAGCCTCTGCATCCTCTGCTTTTCAAGAGCTTATGGTGGATGTCCTTGTAGGTTTACCCAGAGTCAAACACTACCTGAATGACATAATAGTGTATGGCACTACACAATCAGAACATTACAATCACCTGCAAATGGCCTGAAGTTGGATTTTCAGCCAACACTACTACAACTGCTGTCATATCCTTCCTCACTTCAGTTTTCAGCAGACATGGCAACCCAGAATTCATAGTTACGGATAACGGCCCACAGTTCACATCTGCTGCAATGGCTGCTTTCCTTGCTAAACGTGACATGACCCTAATGCTATGGTTCAGTGGAACGATTTAACTGAGTTTTGAAACAGACAATTCAAATGACCATAATACAGTCCACACCATGGAAACAGACTGTTACATCCTTCCTGATGAACTATAGTGCTACACCCCATGCAACCACAGCTACTTCCTCTTTCCAGTTGCTGCATGGTCTAAAAATGTGCACAGAACATTCTGTCACTCCACCGAAGGGTTGTACTAAAGCAAGCAGAAATGAAGTAAGGGTCACATTAGATTTGTGCGTGCGTAAACTGATCTGTGCGTGCGTAAACCGATCTGTGCGTGCGTAAACCGATTTGTGCGTGCGTAACCAGATGCATGTGTGCGTAGCCAGATTTGTGCATGTGTAAACCGATCTGTGCGTGCGTAAACCGATCAGTGCATCCGTAAACCGATCTGTGCGTGTGTAACCAGATTTGTACTTGTAGACTTAGTGGGGCTATACGATGCTTACACTTATAATTTGGGGCGTTAAAATTATGCACAAATCATGGCTAAACTTAGCCCCAATTTGAGGCCAAATTTAGCTGTTAGAGCGCACGCTCTAACAGATAGGTAACGTAAACCAAGGCATTGACAGGGACAGCTAACAGGATGTCATCCAGGTCAAACAACTCATCGGAAGTCGGGCACCAGTAAACATGATCACTCGATGCTGAGAGAACGCGAGATTCTGCGAGAACAGCGAGAAAATTCAACAAGGCGGCACAACGCTAGCAGTAAACAACAGCTTGATAAACTATCCACCAATAAATATATATACATAACTGCTTCATCCTACAGACAACAATCAACCATCTTACCATTCTGGATAACATCGAAGAAAGTTTCAAGTACATCGACGAATGCTTCGAGCATCTGGTAATGGGTAAAAAAGACACGGCTCCAAATTAAAGAACCTGTCCATCTGACTCACCTGAGTCACCTGGAGCTAGCTCCGCGGATAAAAATGTCACGGACATCCTGAAGTCCATAGAAAAAAAACTAGGAAGTTTCGACGTGCGTCTGGCGCTAGTGGAAACTTCTACACAGAGAGTTCCAGGCTCTCCGCAACTCCCTGGAACTCAGCCAGCAGCAGGTGGTTTCCCTCACCACCGAGAACGAGGCCCAGAAGGGAACGGTTCAATCCCTGACAAAGGATGTGGCCCAGCTTGTGGCCGAAAATAAAAAAGTTAAAGGAAGCATCATTGACCTTCAGGCCCGCGGCATGAGAGACAACCTGGTGTTCTCTGATTCTAGAACAGGCGGAGGAAAACGCGGAAACCACCGTTAAAAAACAGCTGATGTTGATGGTGTTTCATCATGCTCATTGGCTCGGAGAAAGATGACCGGATGGCCAGTGCCCATGACCCATCGTTGCAAAGTTTCATGACATTAAGCAGAAGGAACTGGTTAAGAGCCGGGGGCAGACAGCTGAAGGGAGCCGACTACAGCGTCAATGACCAGTTCCCCAAGCAGATCCTCGACTGCCGCCACCGACTGTTCCCCATCCTTAAAAGTTCATGGCAGAAGGCTTCAGGGCTTTCATCAGTGTCGACAAACTATATGTCAACAGACATATATGTATGTATATGTATCTATGTAACAAAAATGGTTTGATATAAAAGGTTTGTTAAAAGAAAATAATAGATGCAAAGGAACTAAGTGTTATAACTTTACATCCAATATTCAAACTCGTTCTCTCTTCCAGATGTCTCAGTTGACTTTCAGTTAAACGTTTATGGTCATTTTAATGTCAGTTATTCCACAATTTGCTTATTAAGCTCATGATTTTCCACTTTGATTTTTCTTTTCTTTACTCTTTTTCCACCACCTACTTTAACTCCACATCCTTCTCTTCTCTATTCTTCTCCCACGTAGTCAGCCAGCTATGTAGCCCTCCAGCAGCCACACACAAACATCTACTGCACAGGCAAAACATGTGCACATAAATAGACAACACACAAATCAGAATACACAGGTACTCAAGTTCAGTCACACACCTAAAATCTATATTAGTCATATTCCCGAAACTATAGATTAAACTCTGGCATCAACAGCATTCTCACATGCAAAGAGGGGTTGCCATCTTGATAAATACAAAGATTAACTTGATTCAATATTCATACTATTGTAGATCCAGAAGGAAGATATATAATCATTAATATGTTTGACAGAAAACAATGAATATTGCATAGCTAGTGTGTATGGTCCTAATGTTGACAACCCCACTTTCTTTCACAGCTTCTTCACATCTCTGTCTGCTCACTCTGGTTCCAATCTTATAGTAGGAGGGGACTTTAATTTAGTACTTAACCCAGAGTTGGACAGGCTAAGCAAAGCTGTGAGCAACAGGAAATGGCAATCAGTACAGACCTTAAAACATTACATGGATGATTTCGGTCTCTGTGACACATGCCGTTCTCTTCATCCTCTCCAGGGATTACACCTTCTTCTCTCCAGTTCACCACTCTCACTCCCACATAGATTACATTTAGTAAATAACTCTTACAAGGTCTCTAACACTAATATTCACTCTATCACAATCAGTGACCATGCACCAGTGTCCATTTCCTTGATTAAGACAGTTACACCATCAACCAGGAATTGGAGGTTTAATACATCATTACTACTACTATTATGAACAAGACTTCATCAGTTATGTCAGGAGAGAATGGGCAACCTTTATAGAAACGATACACCAGGAACCTCACCCTGTGTTCTTTGGGAGACTGGGAAGGATAAGTGGATAAAAATGGATCGATGGATGGATGAACCGTAATAATGATAGGAATTTGTTTTACAGCAGTTGTTGATCGTAACTTTGACAGGACGCCAGATCTCAGCAGATTTACAGCGACGCAATACAGCAACATGTTTGTTCCTACACGTTTACTCTGTGTCTGCAGAACTGCAGTTTGACTTGTTTTGACTGTGCGTGTCATTGTAACTGAGTGGCTGAGAGCACTTATTCGACCCGTGTATGTTTCAACACTTTCATTTCACCTCTGTCCATCCAGCCACTTTCACCGGCGTTTTCGTTTCTCTTGCGATGAGCGGCAAACAAATTTTAAGCAAAGCACCCCTTTACAAACCAATAAACCAGGCAAATATTTTGGCAAATGTGTTTTACAAAAAGACACATTTTTGATTTAAAGTGTTTTTTTGTTTAAAGAGGAAAACAGAAAAAGTCAATCTCTCGTTACCTCTGCTTAGAATTTGGTGGAGACATCACACTCTTAAAAGTTACACAAACACGTGAAGCGTTTCGGAGTCATGTGTCCAGACAGAGAGTGTGTCTGTACAAATGTATGAATATGCAAATGCAGGCTATGAGAGAAACGGGGGAGTGGCGCACTAGATGTAGCGAGAATTTGTTTTGACTTGGATTGGATTTAAAACTTTTTTCGTTTAGAGAAAAACAAAAACAAGTCGTTCTTGCGTTACCTCTGCTTTTAATTTTTAATCAAAGCTTATCTGTGGATGGGTCGTGGGGCAGCAGTCTTAGCAGAGAGCTCCAGACTGCTGCTCGAATGAAACACGAGATTGAATGATATGTGATGTGTTTCATACTCAGATGACTTGGATCTGAGTTCGACCAAGCTTTTGTTTGTCTCATGTTTGCTCACAGTCGCAAAGGCAAACTTTACATCCCTTCTCCCTCCTCCATAGAGGTGCCTAGACATGCTAATGTGTTGCTACCACTCGATCAGCAGGTGAGAAATACTTCAGCTCCGAGACAAAACTCTGTGGGAGACTGGGCCGCATCGGGCGGCGTGATCAGCTGCAGGTTAAGACTCATTAATGCAGCAAGGAGCTTGTTCTACATATGTTTACTCTGCAAGAATAAACATATGTTTTGGGAGACGCGATGCTGTGAGAGAACGCGAGACTCTGCGAGAACAGCACGAGAAATTCAACAAGGCGGCGCGACACCGATAGTAAACAACAGCGCGACAAACTATCCGCCAATTTAAATAAATAACTACCTTATTTTACGGAAAATAATCAACCACCCTACCATTCTGGATAACACCGAAGAAAGTTTCGAGTACATCGACAAGTGCTTCGAGCGTCTGGTAATGGGGAAAAAGGAGACGGCTCCAAACAAGCGTTCCCGTCCGTCTGACTCACCTGAGTCACCTGGAGCTAGCTCGGCGGATAAAAACATCACGGACATCCTGGAGTCAATCGAGAAAAAAATATCAAGTTTCGACGCACGTCTGGCGCTAGTGGAACTCCTCCACAAAGAGTTTATGGCCCTCCGTGACTCCCTGGAATTTAGCCAGCAGCAGGTGATTTCTCTCGCCACCGAGAACGAGGCCCTGAAAGGAACGGTGCAGTCCCTGACGGAGGATGTGGCTCAGCTAGCGGCCGAAAATAAAAAAATAAAAGAAGGTATCATCGATCTGCAGGCCCGCAGCATGAGGGACAACCTGGTGTTCTCGGGGATTCCAGAACAGGCGGAGGAAAACACGGAAACCACAATTAAAAACTTCATTAAACAACAGACGAAGATTCCAGCGGAAGTTGTCGACAAGATGGCGTTCCACCGTTCGCATAGACTTGGAGGAAGACGATCGGATGGCCAGCGCCCCCAACCCATCGTTGCCAAGTTTCATGACTTTAAGGCGAAGGAACTGGTTAAGAGCCGGGGCAGACAGCTGAAGGGAACCGACTACAGCGTCAACGACCAGTTCCCCAAGGAGATCCTCGACCGCCGCCGCCGACTGTTCCCCATCCGTAAGAGGTTCATGGCAGAAGGCTGCAGGGCTGTCATCAGCGTCGACAAACTGTACGTCAACGGAGAGCTCTACCGGGACCGGGAAGCAACTCCGTGGCTGTACTAGCAGGTGGTATGTAAAAACAATGGTTTAATATAAAAGGTTTGTTAAAAAAAACAATAGATGCAATGCAACTATGTGTTATAACTTTACATCCAGTATTCAAACTTGTTCTCTCGCAGATGTTTCATATAAATGTTTACTGTCATTCTAATGTCACTCACTCACTCACTTTGCAAAGCGCTCACCATACGTAATCACTCACTTTCCTTTCACTTTAATTTTCCTTCCCTTTACTCTTTTTCCTTCACCTACTTTCACTCCACACTGTCTACATCCTTTTCTCTATTCTTCTTCCACGTAGTCAGCCAGCTATGTAGCCCTCCAACAGCCACACACAAACATCTACTGCACAGGGGAAACACGTGCACATACATAGGTAACACACAACTCAGAATACACAGGTACTTAAGGTTAGCCACACACCTAAAGTCTGTCACACTACATACACACAAGACTAGTGATCCACAGCAGTCAGGTAAGATATGACACCACTGAAGATTGTCACTTGGAATGTACGTGGAATCAATAAGAAGGAGAAACGATTTAAAATATTTAACCATTTGAAAACCCTACAAGCAGACATTGTTTTACTACAGGAAACTCATATTCCCAAAATTATAAATTACACTCTGGCATCAGCAGAGTTCCCACATGCTTACTTAGCCGGTTACAATTCTAAACAAAGAGGGGTCGCCATCCTGATAAATAAAAAGATTAACTTTACGCATAACGATACCATTGTAGATCCAGAAGGGAGATATATAATCATTAATATCTTGATAGGAAACATTGAATATTGCATAGCTAATGTGTATGGCCCTAATGCTGACGACCCCTCTTTCTTTCACAGCTTCTTCACATCACTGTCTGCTCACTCTGGTTCCAAACTTATAGTAGGAGGGGACTCTAATTTAGTATTTAACCCAGAGTTGGACAGGCTAAGCAAAGCTGTGAGCAACAGGAACTGGCAATCAGTACAGACCTTAAAACAGTACATGGATGACTTTGGTCTCTGTGACACATGGCGTTCTCTTCATCCTACATCCAGGGAATATACCTTTTTCTCACCAGTTCACCACTCTCACTCCCGTATAGATTATATTTTAGTAAATAACTCAGTCTTACAAGATGTCTCTGACACCAATATTCACTCTATCACAATCAGTGATCATGCACCAATGTCCATTTCGTTGATTAAGACAGCCACACCATCAACCAGGAATTGGAGGTTTAATACATCATTACTCAATGATCAAGACTTCATCAGTTATGTCAGGAGAGAATGGAAAACCTTTATAGAAATCAACGATACACCGGAAATCTCACCCTGTGTTCTTTGGGAGACTGGGAAGGCAGTTATGCGCGGTAGAATTATTTCATATTCATCACACAAGAAAAAAAAGGACATGTTACTTGAATTAGAATTAGAGCAAAAAATAAAATCTCTAGAGATTAAATATGCAGCCTCTCCAACCAATGATGTCCTAGAAGACCTAAAGAATCTAAAGCTGAAATTAAATAATATAATTGATTGCAAAACTCAGTTTCAGATAGACCAATTACGCTGGGAGAACTTTGACCATGCTAATAAATGTGGTAAATTTCTAGCTAACCAATTGAAAAATAATAAAGAGAAACAAATCATCCATTCAATAACTAATAAGGAAGGCAACATTACTCGTGATCCCCATGAAATAAATGATACCTTTTAAAAACTTTTACCAAGAGTTATATACGTCCCAAATAGATCCACCCACCTCAGCCATAGAGGCGTTTCTGAATAAACTAGAACTGCCAAAGCTAAATGAAGAACAATCTACAACTCTAGACTCATTGTTATCTTTGGCAGAACTACATGAAGCTCTGCAGGAGATGCCCAATAAAAAAGCTCCAGGACCAGATGGATTCCCAACTGAATTTTATAAAGAGTTCTGGTCCATGCTGGCACCCAGCTTTTACAAAATGTTAGCTGAAATTAAACAACAACATTCATTACCCACAAATATGAATTCTGCCTTCATAAGCCTGCTCCAAAAACCAGGGAAAGACCCTACACTCCCATCGAGTTATAGACCAATTTCACTAATAAATGTAGATCTAAAAATAGTGTGTAAAGCACTTGCTAGAAGATTAGAAAAAATCACTCCATATATAATTCACTCTGATCAAACAGGCTTCATTAAAGGTAGACAGTCAACAAACAATATGAACAGACTAATTAATTTAATTGATTATGTCACCATCCATAAACTAGAGACAGCCATCGTCTCCTTAGATGCAGAAAAAGCTTTTGATAGAGTAAACTGGAAGTTTCTTTTAGCCACTCTGCACAAATTCGGCATTGGGGAAACATTCATAGACTGGATCCAAATATTATACAACTCAGCAAACGCTGCAGTCAGAACAAACAACCAGATCTCACCAAGGTTTAATCTTTCTAATTTCACAAGAGACAAGTTTACCTCTTTTGAAGAACTAGTGTCTCACTATGAAATCACTAGTGCCAATTTCTTAGAATACCAACAACTAAAGTCAATACTTAATGCAAAAAGTAAGAATACTGCCATCCACATGCAACCACCACCAGTAATAGAGCGATTTATTGATATATCAGGGAAAAGGACAGTATCCAAAATCTATATCTTAATTTCCAATGTAGACCAGACAGTGAGCCTTCCGATCTCTAAATGGGAAGCTGATCTCAATATCACCACTAATTACATATGTTCTAATTTATTCAGAATGACAAAAAATACAAATTTACAACTAATACAATACAAAATTCTTCATAGAACTCACTATACAGGACAAAGGATGTTCCAAATGGGTCTCACAAACTCAAATATTTGCCCTCACTGTACAGATAACACAGCAGATAGATTCCTACATGCATTCTGGTCATGCTCACCTGTGCAGCAATTTTGGCAAAGAGTATGTGAACACCTGTCAACCCAGTTAAGCTGTCCAATCCCAGCAGCCCCTGCACTTTGTCTTCTAGGAGATCTAAGTGGGCTTGATCTAGAGACAAACTCATCACACACACTTCTTTCTGCCCTCTGTGTCGCAAAGAAAATCATCCTCATGAACTGGAAAACTAAAAAAAAATTAAGCATTACTCAATACCTGAACAGCTTGTTAGATTATACCACCTTAGACACATTGTCTGCTTCATCAAATCAATGACCAAAACTATACTCTGATTGATTCCATTTCCAGGTAAGGATGCATGGGGCTCGGGTGCTGCGTCATGTCTGGCACAGTGGTGGGGGGGTGACTGGTGGTTGGTGGTGCCTGCCTGCCTAAGGAACCGGGACGGGTTGGTGGACTCAGGGCTGGCCGCATGGGTCCCCTGCGGTGGGGGTGTGGTGGCTGCTGGGACCGGCGGCCCTGTGCCGGGATGGGACCATTTTGAGGGTTGGCGTGTGCCTGTCTCCGGGGAGCCGGAGGCGGGCCTCCCTGCCGGTGTGCGGGGGCGGACCTGGGGGTGGAGACCTGGGTAACCTGCGTCCGGGGGACTCCCTCTGGGGGTGCCTGCCTGTGCCCGGAGGGGTGTCTCTCCCCTGGGGCGCTGCCCCTGCTCGGGTGGGGCGCTGCCTGCCCTAGCGGTCCGACGCCCTCTGGTAACTGCTCGGGCCTGTTGCAGGGGGGGTTGGCGGACTACTCAGGCTAGAACCTTCATTGGGCCCTGGGCGGAGGCTGGCCCTCAATGCACAACCGCAGAGTATGTGTGTGGGTTTGAGTGTCACACTACACGGGGCGAGCATGGGCATACTTGAGCGAGAGAATGGGTAAGTGTGAAAGAAGGGTGAGGATGGCTCTGGCTGTGCTGCGTGTGGCGCCTGGGCAGTAGTACTGCGGTCCCTGGGTCTCGGCTGTCCCTTCCTGGCTGGGGGTTGTGGGGGGTGGTGGGATAGGTAGCAGAGCCAGTCGGGAACCTGGCTCTGCGGACCCTGGTGCTCTGCTTCCCAACTACATTTCTCCGCATTCATCCACTTAGGTCTGCAAGGGGCGTCCTGCTGATGGAGGGACCAGGGCTACTGGGAAGTGGTTCCGTCCCTTCCAAGTGGGATGCTCTGCAGTTTTAATTGCATTAGTCATACACACTTGTCCAGGAATCTGGGGGCTCCTTCCGGGGGGGCCAGTAGACTTCCCATTGATGGCTCTGTCTGCTGGACCCCCCGGAGAATTGGGTATCTCCCAAAGTTCCTCATACTTAGCTACATACACATACATTTAGGGCCGGGGGTGGGCTCTTTCACTGGGGCCTGGGGCTCAGGCCAGTTGTGTAGAGCAGTTTCTACTGCCCTCTGCCTCCCCCGGGTTGGGGGGGTTGGTCGGGGCTCGGGAGGAGCTGCGGTCCCTGCCTGGGGCCACATGGACGGCAGGCCGGAGACCTACCCTCCCCACGAATGTGATCAAGCGAATGGTGTGGGTGGGAGAATGTATCTGAGAGTGCATTGGTTCACGTATGATTGACTAGTTTGTTGTGAGAGAGTCTATGGTGTGTGTGTGTGTTGATGTGATGATGTTCGTTGCACATGTGGATGGGTGTATGCGTCTGTGTTTGTGTGAGTTGGTATGCCTGTGGTGCGGTTGAAGTGTGGGGGGTCCGGTTTTTCGCCCGGGGTACGATGATCGTCTGCCTGGGTGGTCTCTTTTCTGCTGACCCCACCAATTGCTGGCCTTGTGCTGCAGGCCGCTGTAGCGCCAGGGGATGAGGTCGGGCCGATGGGGTAGGCCCCGCTCCGCCCGTGTGGGGGTGGTGGGCTGGGGGCGGGCCCCACTC
Organism: Betta splendens; assembly: GCF_900634795.4. Classification (NCBI taxonomy): domain Eukaryota; kingdom Metazoa; phylum Chordata; class Actinopteri; order Anabantiformes; family Osphronemidae; genus Betta; species Betta splendens. The sequence continues at coordinate 5,244,520 of NC_040890.2, forward strand.
TGGGCGCGGGGGCATCTTCTGGCGGGCTCCCTACGGACCGTGGGTCCTCGGGCTCTACTCTTTCAGGCCGACCCTCCCGCCGGGGGGAGTGTTTGCCCCTGGTTCTCATGGGGCGGACAGCGTTGACCCCCGGTGGCCCACTCTGGCCTCGGGTGCTGTCTCTGTGGCTGCTGCAGCTCTGCCTGGGGGGCTCTGTGTGGGCGGCTTGGGTCGCAACACCTGCCCTCCTGGAACTGAAGGTGTGTGGGCTCCCTGGCTGCTAGGATTCCTTCCTCTGCTTGCTGGATGGGCGTAGTGGCGGAGCCCCTCACATCACCCTGGCTTCCACAAGTGGCATTGTTCATGCACCAACGTCTGCCTCACCCTTTGGGTGAATAATGATAAGCTACAGCCTTACTAACCTTGTAGTGGGACACTTTCCAAATCCAACTGTAAGTATTATTGATACTTATCACTACCGATATGAATAATGTGTGAATATGGAATTTGTGGTGTTGTATGTCATGACTTTTATTAAGTAGTATGGGATATGTATAATAATGCACATATGTATGTATATTGTATGTATATGTTTGTATTAGTATGTGCACATACCTTAGCACTATTATTGGTATTAGTATTAATCTCCAAGGTAAACCACAGTACAAAAATTGTTTAGTTATGAATGTGTTAGCCTAAGGTACATCCATGCTTCTTATTTATTTATTTTTTTGCTCCGATTGTTTACTTAACAGATTTGCTTGGTTTCAGCAGCTGGTTGCACCCCTTATCCCCCCCCCCCCCCACCCTCCCGCATACACACCCTAAAGCAGAAACCTAACCTGTCCACCAACACAGCAACATCACACACATTTTGGATTAGCTAAATAAACCATTAAATAAACCATAAATCAGGAAGAGTATATATATTCTATATATACTCTTCTTGTTAAAGCAAAGCTGTCCATCACAATATGGCATTCAGCGTAATATATGCTGCTTGCTTAACTGCTGGACAGAACAAAAAAAAAAAAAAAAAAAAAAAAAAAAAAGAATAAACATATGTATCTATCGTAGTTTTCTGGTCTAATTTATTTGTAGCACTTCGACATTGGTTTAAAATACTGTATCCAGTGCATTTTATATTTATTATCTATTTATTTTCAATATATATAACTATATGACAAAGTCTATAGTTTGGTAAGTGAAACACTTAACTATTATTGATTTAATAATTATTAATGGAATTAATTCATGGTGCCCCATAAATTAAGAATTTATGGGGCACCACCCTGTTGCCAGGGACCAATAACCAATTTGGAATAGCCAATACAGTCTCAGTTGTTTTTAAGTTGGTTGAAGGATGAACTCCGTACCATAGCCTTACTGCTCAATTCTGGTGAGAAGATCCGGCGTTGCATGCGTGCGTGCGTGCTGGGTTTGTTGCGGTCCGGTCCATTCCAGGTGTGCGTCGCGGTGATCACGTCGTGATCAGCGTAGGCGGCAGCGGGGAGGTTACCGCCTCCCCGCTGCCGCCTACGCTGATCACGACGCTGGCAGTTTCCTGCCGGGTGGCTGGAAGTATATGGGTGATCAGGCCCGTTCTCTGTGACGATGTCCACGTTGGTTCAGCTGCTGGCCGCGGTGGAGGCTTCAGGCGTACCGGGGGCAGAGGGGAGCTCCAGGTGGATGGGGGCAACGGAGACAACAAGGAGAGCAAGGGTTGCTCAATCCTGGTGAGAAGGTCCGTCGTTTCACCGTAGAGGGAACAAGGGGACGGGACAAGATCGGAGAGAACAAAGGACGAGTCTTTGGTCACTGCAGCTTTTATAACCGTGTTTTTGGTCACACCCGTCCCATTGTGTGTTCTAATCAGGATGGCTGACGTCCAAGTTTCTCCGCCGCCCATTGCTTGGATCAGCGGGGAGTATGGCCATCTCCCCGGGGCAGCCAGGTATGGTTCCCCAGCCTGGCGCCTGGTTTTGGCGCTCAGATTTTAAGTCTCTTTGTTCCCACTCACTACTATCAGGATGAAGAAGTTACATGCAGGCCGCAGAATTTCCTTTGTTTGGGGGCATGCATGTGGGACCTTAATACTAATACTGTGATTTCATTTGTTATTAACATTAGCTCCTACCTGTCCTTGTTGACAGGGGATAGGAAAAAGGTGACGCACGTTGGGTAAGAGCGGTGTAAAGAAACAAGTGTACATGTGCTGTATTGTCTTGCCGTGTGGTACATTAAAGAAGAATACCACGTAAAGAAAATTGTAGCCCGATTATTACCCACAGCCAGAGCAGACGGAGAACGCTACAAACAGCGAGAAATCAGGGTTGCAGTAGCTTGTCTGCCACAAATCAAACGCTGCAGGCGGGATGGCGCACCATTCTGCTTCTTATTTTCGGTTTTAAACTGCCATAATTTGCCATAACTTACTTACGTACATACTGTAACTATCCTACATACTATAATTGTCCGCCACAAGCGACTAGCGGTTCGTAGTCTTGGGGATCCGTGCACTAAATATTACGATGATGTTATCTCATGGGTCAAATGATATTGATGAGATGCTGTTTTTCCAATAATTAAAATTGAAAGAGTGCTCCCACTGAGACTCAAACCCAGGATGATAAACTTTACCGCCACGCTTCTTAATCACTAGGCCACCTACAGTAAGACTTGAAAAGTGGCTGTTCTACAGGCTATATGACACATTCAACTACAACGTTGTAGGACCAAAAGTGGATGTCAATCGCCATCTACACACTAGAAGGACATAAAACACTCCCTCATGCAGTGCTGACAAGGTGCTGACACGTCAGTCACGAAAGCAAACCACAGTGAGGGCTGACATTTTTAAGTGCTGCCACTGTATGCGTGGTAAAATAATTTTATATTCATCGCACAAGAAAAAAAAGGACATGCTCCTTGAATTAGAATTGGAGCAAAAAATAAAATCTCTAGAGATTCAATATGCTGCCTCTCCAACCAATGATGTCCTAGAAGACCTAAGAAATTTAAAGCTGAAATTAAATAATATAATTGATCGCAAAACTCAGTTTCAGATAGATCAGTTACGCTGGAAGAACTTTGACCACGCTAACAAATGTGGTAAATTTTTAGCCAACCAATTAAAAAATAATAAAATCATCCATTCAATAACTAAGAAAGGGGACATCACTCATGACCCCCAAGAAATGATACTTTTAAAAACTTTTACCAAGAGTTATATACGTCCCAAGTAGATCCATCCACCTCAGTCATAGAGGCTTTTCTGAATAAACTAGACTGTTTATTCAGAAAGCCACTCTGCATAAATTTGGCATTGGGAAATCATTCATGGACTGGATCCAAATATTATTCAGCTCAGCAAATGCCGTAGTCAGAACAAACAACCAGATCTCACCAAGGTTTAATCTGCATAGAAGGACCAGAAAGGGCTACCCACTTACTCCATCACTACTGTATGAACTACTGAATTCTCAGGACTTTCAGAATACTCTAACTGGACAAAATCTTTAGTGCTACTGTACCACTTAACTTTAATGGGGATAATATCTCTTCTACCACACCCCACTTACGGAACATTAAATACTTGGGCATCGAATTGTCGTCTAGGCTATCAGAGCTTATTGATTTGAACTACAGCCCATTATTAAAACAAATAGAAGCCAACCTCAAAAGATGGCAGTCCTTACCCATTTCATTTATGGGAAGAATTGCCACCATAAAAATGATGATCCTGCCAAAAATGAATTACATATTCTCAATAATTCCGACTCAGCCAGACCAAGTGTGGTTTAAAACACAGTTTTTGTGGAAAACCAAGCCACCACGAATCAGTTTAAAAAAAAAGTTCCTCATACCTGGCCACATACACATACATTCAGGGCCGGGGGATGGGCTGTTTCACTAGAGCCTGGGGGTGAGGCCAGCTGTGGCCTCGCCCACTGGTCCTGGTGAAGAGATCACCACCCAGTTTTAACTGCACAATAGACATTTAGCTTGGGGGGGGGGCACTGTCCGGGGGTCACACCATCAGCCAGCGGTCATGCTCCTGGAGGTGTCCCCTACTTTAGTGCTGTTGGTGTGTGTGGGGTCCGTTTTCCGCTCAGGGTACATGGGTCCTAGGTGGTATTTTTTTCTGCTGGCCCCCACCAATTGCCGGCCTTGTGTTGCAGGCATGATGGGGTGCCAGGGGATGTGGTCGGGCCAGTGGGGTAGTCCCCGTTCCGGTTGTGTGGGGGTGGTGCACTGGGAGTGAGCTCACTCTGGGCTCAGGGGGCATCTCCTGGCGGGCTCCCTATGGGCTGTGGGTCCTCGGGCTCCACTCTCTCAGGCCGGCCCTCCCACTGGGGGAGTGTTTGCCCCTGGTTCTCATGGGGCGGACAGCGTTGACCCACGGTGGTCCACTCTGACCTCGGGTGTGCTTTCTCTGTGGCTGCTGCAGCTCTGCCTGGGGGGTTCTGTGTGGGCGGCTTGGGTCGCAACACCTACACTTCCTCCTAGAAGTGAAGGTGCGTGGGCTCCCTGGCTGCTAGGATTCTTTCCTCTGCTTGTTGGATGGGCGTAGTGGCCGAGCTCCTCACATCACCCTGGCTTCCACAAGTGGCATTGTTCATGCATCAACGTCTGCCTCACCCTATTGGGTGAACAATTTTAAGCTACAGCTTTACTAACCTTGTAGTGGGACACTCAACACCTGAGGTGACAAACAGGCTTTCTAAACTTAGCTGTAAGTATTACTGGTACTTATCGCTACCAATAGCAATAATGTGTGAATATGGAAGTTGTGATGTTGTTTGTCATGGCTATTATTAACTATTATGACATTATGTAAAACAATTCATATGTGTATGTATATGATATATGTATATGTTTGTATGAGTGTGTGCCCTTACCTTAACACTATTATTGGTATTAATATTATTTTAAAAGGTAAACCAGGGTACAGCGGTTGTTTAGTTATGAATGTGTTAGCCTAAGGTACATCCCTACTTATTTGTTTTGCAGCGATTGTTTGCTTAACTGATTTCCTTGGTTTTAGCAGCTGGTTGCACCACTGTGAAGTGCACTTCAGGTTCATGTGTACCTTTATCTATGTTGTTCTAATCTTGTTTTCCAATTTGATAGGAAAATAAATAGCATAAAATCCATTGAGTTGTCGTTGTTGCTCAAATAGAAAATAAATTGGTAGAGACTATAGACAAATTAAGTAATAACTGTATAATAAAGGTCTAGGTCTGTGTAATAAAGGTTTAGGTCAAAGAAATGGAAGAAAGATTTGTGCCAAACAAAAAGAGACAGACACATTATTGGAGAAGCCATAAAGACACAGCAAAAAATATAGACTTGATGCTGAACAGACAGACTATGTTGAACTTGGGATGAGTAAATAATGAGATGAAGAGGAGCTAAGTAAGCTGGCACATACTGTAAATCCCTCAAGCTGTAAATAATTTATAAACGCTGATGGTCTCTGTTATCGTTCATGTCCACTGCAGATTGTCTGCTTAACGTAGTCATAGCACAGATGCTTCTTTTTCATGAAACAGCCACCGTTACACAGTGTCCTTATCGCTCTGTCTTGGTGGTTCCCACTTTTCTTTCAAAAAGTCAAAAGACTGGACACACTTTCTCCCTCAGCAGTTGTTCTTTTTTTAATTTTAATTTGAAATAACAATGAGGGAATCCAATCTTTGAAAGAACATGTACACGTTGAATAAGAAAAAGTACTGTTGTGTTGACTTTCTTTAGGTCAGTCTCAGTCTTGTAACGTCGTCAGCTAGAATAGTTTTAATGACCTTAAACCGGATTTAGATGAAGTGATTTCCAAGGCCAGGTCAGCTCATATATTGCCCCACCATTCAAACAGGATACAGGTGTGCTTGGGAAAATGATGGCCCCACTCAATGCAAATTAAAGAAAAAGAATGAGTGATCCACTGTCCCACAAGAGCAACATGCTCCTCAGTCTTAACTGTGATATACTGTATACAAACACCCACATAGGCTCTTCATCCCTGCAGGGGAGCAGGTCCTCCTGCGCTCCATGTGGGCTCTGATCTATGGGACTAATCCTCCATTGCGGGGTGTGTTTGCTTCAGCCTTTTCCTTACTGAGCTGCTCTTATTCATTGGTGGCCTGGTCCAGCCCTGGCCTGCTGTAAGTATGAAGGAACAACACCAAAACCAAGGATGGCAGTATCTCATGACGAAACCCTTACTGGTGATGTTATTTGACAAAACATTTCGTGCTGCATTTTTTTAACCACAACCACTGACAGTAAATTTAAAGGCAGTTTGACCAGAAGGTAAGATTGTTGAGATCCTGCTCTGATCCAAGTGTTGCAGCTCCCAAAGGAAACACACACAGATTCCTGCTGAAATCAATTGTTTTTGCATTAGGTTGCTGCTATGGGTGGAGGTGAACTATAGCATCCAGTGCACCTTCCTGACAGACGTCCAGTGACGAGTGTTCTTCCTCCTCCCAGAAAACCCAGCTATGAGTCGGCCATAAAGAGCAAGTAAAACTAAAGTGGTGGTGTCAGAGCAGGTGGAAGAGGGTGAGGGAAGGCACGATGGAGTCAATGAATGAGTTCTGGGGAGAGAGGCTGCGAGAAATGATTTGAGGCCTGCAGGTGTTTTTATATCCTAAAAGAGATCGATATTTGCGTTTATTCTGACGCTGACTGTACCATGCGGCTCCAAATAAATAACCATAATCACAAAATGCCCCGAGATTGACTCTCAATAGAATTATCATTCTTTTCTCTTTGGCAGATTTGGATATTGCTCCTTCAGGGTTCTCAAATGACTTTGTTGTCGAGTGTGTGCTTGTTTATCTGCGTGTTGAGGGCATTCAAATTTCACTGAGTCAATGAACTGTGCAGATTTTATGAAGTGTATGTGGGCAATCTTGTGACAGTATATAGATCTGTGCTTCTGTGTGAGCCTTTGCTCACATGGCTTAGTGTGTATGTGTGTTGCCATGGGCTGTGAACAACAACAGGCCACAGTAATTGAATTTTCATCTGAGCCCTTAAGTCTAACCATTAGACAACGATGGTATGCCACACACACGCTGCTCGTTCAGTCTCATTACAGTAGCAGAACGATACAGCAGTAGCTGAAGTGCACAGCAGTTGGTTTTGTCTTCCATCATTAGGAGATCATGGCCCACTGTGTTCAGGCCCTACAGACAGAGAAGTCAAATGAGAAGCAAAGTGTGTTAAAAGTTGGGAGATTATTTCTTAACCAGCTATTAATATGTAATCGGTGTAAGGTAACATCTGATCTGGTCCATGGCTTCAAGCTTTAAAGGAACACAATCTGGAATGAGAAGACTCCACCACAGGTGAAGGTGTGGCAGCTGAACAGCCTCCAGAGTGTTCTGGCACAGGAGCAGAGCACGTCGCCACTTTTACTGGAGCATAGAACGAGGCCCTGGCCTTGTCGACTGTGCTGAGTGGTGTGCTGCTGACTAATAATTCCTAGTCTGAGCTGTCTTCTCTCTGTTCTGCAGTCACCACTACTTTAACTATGGTCTTAATGGACCTGCATGCCCCCATCAAGCCACACTCACCCCTTACTCCTCCCATCTATCTACTCCCCAATTCTAATTCACTCTGCAAAAAGCAATGAAATGGAATTGACTGATACCCACAGTATGCATTACAGCTCATATTAGGATATCAATAAAAATAAATAAAGTGAAAAGCTCATAGTACTGTTGTGACCCCTAGAGGATGTAAACTTCCTTACACCTCATAATGTATAAGTGTATGGACAAACTAGATCATGATTTACAATCTCCCAAATTCCCCAGAACACTTTTTTAATGTTTTGAATGTTTTCCATGGCTCTGCCCACAGACCCAACCTCTGCTGGATGCAACTCTTTGCAAAGGGGTTGGTCCTCAATGCACAACAATATATAGGCTTAACCCTAACCCCAGTGATTCAAGATTCAAAAGATTTATTAATCTCAGAAGGGAATAATTTTGCACACACTAATTGCTGTCACAGTTGGAGGTACACACAAGATGATAGGGAGATTAAAAATAAGAATGCTAACACGTCTAAACACACTGACATGTAATTACTAGCTAAAGTTTTATTATACATGTTATTGCCCAGATGAAGATCAACACTTACAGAGGGAGGAGGAGCTGTACAGGCTGATGGCCACCGGTAGGAAGGATTTCTGGTAGCGTTCTGTGGAGCAATACTGATCAGCCACTGGCTGAAGGTGCTCCTCTGTCCAGCCAACACACTGTGTAGGGGGTGGGAGGTGTTGTCTAGAATAGAGAGGAGCTTGGCCAGCATCCTCGTTTCAGCTACAGCATTTAGGGGGCTCAGCTCCACCCTTATAACAGAACCAGCCCTCTCGATCAGTTTGTCCAGCTTGATGACAAGACTTAGTTGTACCTTAGTCTGAGGTATACGGGGTGAAAAGGAAGGGAAGGGCAATGAGGAGCTTCCCAGCCACTGCTCGTCCAGCTGCTGACCACACTACGGTTCCAGCTGCGTGGGCATCCAGAGGGAGCTGCAGACTTGTCGGGTAGTGGAACTTGAGCCGAGCCAAGGCATGCTAGCTGTGGGAGGCAACCATCCAATGGTTGATTGGGGCAACATTAAAGTTTACAGCGAGAGACGGTTGACCTGCTGTGATCTGTGTCATGATTTGGGTTTTGTTTCTAGTTGTTTCCTGTTGTCACGCCATGTCCTGTTTTATTTTGTTGACTTCCTGTTATCGGTTCAGTTGTTCACTCCCTAGCTCATTACCCACACCTGCCTGTAATCAGTTAATCACTCACCTGTGTATTTAGTCAGCTCCTGTTCCCATAGTCCCTTGCCAGATTGTCGAGTTTCCCGAGTTTCCTTAGTTCCCTACCTCGTTCCTGCGTTTCATGTCTAGTCCTTCGTGTTTTGATCCTGATTGTCTTGACCGTGTATCCTGCCTGATCCTCGTTTGTACCGCCACCTGTAAAAGAACCTGGACTAACCAACTGACCGTGAGTTTGCTTAAATCCTTGTCTGTACCTCCACCGAGATCTTTCGTGTATCGAACCTTGCCTGCTCACTGGACTCGAGATTGCCTGCTCCCATCTGTACTTTATTGCTGAGCCTTTTGTGTATGACCTGGACCGTCTGACCTTGCCTTGGAAAATAAACCTGTGTTTAATCATCATCGCGCCTCTGTGCTGTGCATGTGGGTCCGCCGCCTGCCCGAGTCTGACAATCTGAGCCATCGACTGGACACACTATAAAAGCACCATCACAGGATGAAGTGACTCATGTCAACAGAAAACATTTTTATTTCATCAATGTATCTGTAATATAAGTAATCTGTAATGCAGCTACAGTAAACAACATTGTGGCAAGGTGCCTGGTTTAAGGATGATCCATTCATTTTAATTAACAGCGTGGTTGGGAACAGATTTGAAGCTGCATAAACCAGTGTGCACTAAAATATCATCCTGTCTTTAGCGTTAACACTATTCGTTGGTTTACTGTAAAGGTTTCCTATTCCAGTACATTAGTTGCTGAATACAGTGTGAGGGGGTCAGTTCGTCTTCTACAGTACTTCACCTCCGCCTGTTTTGGCAACACTTTGGTGGTTTTGCTTCACATCCACCTTGATGTCAGACCACTTTTGTATTTTTATTTCTGCTACCTTGTAGCATTGACACCTGCACACACATGGTCCGACTCAGTGTAATGCGCAAACTCAGACCATATTTAAATTAATTAACACAAGAAATGAGGAAATGAGGCCCAGTCTTCTACTTCCTCTTCACCCACTACTGCAAAACTATACATGATTTTATTCCATTCGGCGATTGGCCTCATCAGATACAACGGTGAGGCAGCCTACAGGGAAAGGCTACAGCACCTGGCTGCATTATGCTCCTAAATTCCATCAAAACTAAGGAGCTCATTTTGGTCCTGGGGAACAGAGGCACCCATGAACACGTCCACACAAACTAAATGACTGTGGAACACGTCTCCAACTTCAAATTGCTGGGGCCCCTAGCACCTCCAGCCTGGCCAAGAAGGCTATATAAGGGCACTGAAAAATAACCACCTTTCTCCATCCATTCTGGTGAACTGCTTCGTCAGAGGGAGAGCGTCCTCACCAAGAGCATAACAGACTGGTACAGAACTGTACAGTGATGAGAGCTGCAGTAATGCAGTGGGAAACCGTCAATGCATCAAAGGGACTCCAACCATCCTCCAACCATAGATGAGACCTATGAGAAACAATCTTGTTGTAAGAGCAGTGGCCAACTTGTGGTGCTGTAGGAATCTGTAACTTTGTCCAGTTTGTCCGCCCAAGCCTTCTGACATTCGGCAGCACATTTCTCACCAGAAGCCTTGATAGATTTCATCGAACCATGCACAAATTTCAGATGCAGCAAAGCAGCCCAAAGCCAAACCAGCCTCCTCCATGTGTCACAGTAGGGACAATCTTCTCTTCTTGCTTTGTGAACATGAGCTGATGCTTTGGCTAAAAATTCCAGTTTTGTCTTGTGTTCTCCCAGAAGCTTTGTTTCTTGTCAATATGCATTGTGTCTTTATATGATATGGTTTCCACCTTGCTTTTCTGCCATGTAGTCATGTTGCCTCTTTTGTTCCCCCCTGGCTTAAACCACCTAGGGCCACATCAGATAATGGTTGACCTCCAGGCAATGTCATCTAAATCACACTACATCAACTGTATATTGTTGTAACTGTTTAATTGTTTCTGTATGTATTTATTGCACATGTTTTACATATGTATTTGCACCTTACTTAAAACAGTGTTCACACCTATGGCACAGCCAACATGTATTACAGAAGCATCATTTTATACAGCTTGTGTGCATTTTCCACTGTCTACATGTAGAGTGTCAATGTCTGGCTTAGTTCTTGTGCTGAGGCAATCTGCAAAACAGCATGGAGGTTGTCATCAGTAATGTGTGGTCTGGGTTTGGTTTTGTTCAAATTCAATTTTTTTATAACATGTGTTCGCATAGATAGTTGCCCTGCGATGGACTGGCGACCCGTCCAGGGTGTACCCCTCTCGCCCATAGCCAGCTGGGTTAGGCTCCAGCACCCCCGCGACCCCACATATGGGAATAAGCGGCTTGGAAAATGGATGGATGCATGGAGGGTGTTCACATAGATATCCATCTGAAAGTGATGGGGTGCATTGCAGATGTTAGTGGTGAAAGGGTTAAAACAAAGATGTCAAAACAGTGTGCTACAGTGAGAGAAGCGCAGACCAAATTCGTTTATTTAACCGGTTACTTTAGTAGTAAGTTGAGCACACAAAAGACACCAGGAACTGATGCTCTGACAAACAAGAAAGTGGGCAAGATTTTCCTGTTGCACCTGACACTTCCAGCAGGTTGAGTTTGCACTGGAAAGCTGTGATCGTGTCTGTGTGATGTGAAGTCCCTGCATTTTTGGATGCAGCTGAGCAAGGTGTTCACTTATGTTGCACAAAATCACAAAGCCAGTTTGAATTTGACAGTTCAGACGAGGTTTTCCTTTGCTCTGCATGAAAAGAGCAACGTCTTCTGTTCAAAATCATTTGAGGACTTTGAGGTTTTTCCTTCACACATAAAAGGTGCACCATCTTAGTTAGTCCCAGTAACTTTTCCCACGGCAATTGATTGTTACTTAAGCTTTGGTGGACCATAAAAAATATTGTAGCAGGCCACATTTGGCCCACAGGCCTTTACGGATTGAGCAATCTGATGCTGCTGGACCTTGACCACGGAGTTGACCTTTATGATCTTTAAGACTCTATGAGCTTTATAATAAGATCCACAAGGCCACATCCAGCCCCCTGGACATCTCAGTAATATGAGTAACATCCAGCTGCTTAGAGATGGTCAGAGGAGCCTTTACTTTTAACATGCTGCTCAATGGGACAACTGCCTCCTTGTCTGTTTCCATGTTCAATGTGGTACACTCCAACTTCTTTGCACCATGTGTAATGTCACACTATATTATCATGGAACGTTTTTAGGGTGTGACGGAAATATACAACGAAAGAATGATTTGATTTGCATAAAAATTGGTATTTTTCTAAATATAATAAAATGAACTACACTGTGTATAATACTTTGAGACCCGGCCATTTGGCACAGTGGTTAGAGCATTCCGCTGCTGACGCCAAGATTGCAGGTTCAAATTCAGCTGCAGAAATTGCAAGCAAGAGACAAGCTTTGCCTTGTTAGAGCCGACCGCTGCATATTATGCATAGCGGGCTTGGTGCTTGAGAACAATCTGTTGTAATAAGTCAATGTTTCAAGTTGGACAACCGGTATTCTCTGTTAAATGCTGCTTTCCTTTTCTTTGTAGTTATAGACTGTTCTGTCTCGTCTCCTCATTGGCTCTTTTACGCTGCACAACGCACAACACAACAGGGGGCTTAAATTATGGTCCAGTGTTGGCTATTGAAACTACATTAGGACATTTAGCATTATGTAGTAATGGAAATTTACATAATAAATAACTGACTAATAAGTATTAGTGATCCAGTTCCTCCATTCAACAGCAAAAGATAAATTCGATGTGCCTGAGGTTGCAGTTGAGGCTGATGAAACCACATAAAAGTGAATCGATTTGGATGGAATGTGTTGATGTTTTTGATGGTAGTTTATGTGTTTGATTTTGAGGCATCTGCTGTCTCACATCATCTCATTGAATGATGACAACAGCAGGGACTAATGCTTAAGTAAGCACTGCCCAGCTTTATTAACTCTGGAACTGAGAAAAGAGGAAACAAATTTTAATCTTTAGCGTATTGATGTGACTCTCTTTCTCTTTACCCATCTCTCTCTCTCTTGCCCCTGTAGTTTGACGAGTTTATTGTTGTTTTAATGGAACTGGTTAGTCTACAATACAGCTAGAGATGGGCTAGCATGGATTAAACCAAAAAACACGTTTGCTTTTAGCCTTGTCGGGTCAATACTTTCAAATTAATAATAGCATCAGCAAAGCAAGGTTGATTTGTATATGACATTTACAGTATTACCAATACAATAAAAAAACAATAAAACATGGACATATAGTACACATACTGGAGCCTATCCCAGCTGTCACTCTAGACAGGCCAGTCAGTCACATACACACACACACCTACAGGCTAATTTAAAATGTCCAGTTAATCCCACTTTGGACTCTGGGAGGAAACCAGATTAAAGCTGTGCAGACACCACCTGTTCTGAGCACACCACTGTGCAGTGCATACAACTCCAGCGCTTACAGAAGTCCAACTGTTTCAATGTAGTACATTGGCACTACGTTGCCAGGGAATGTGTTTTATTTCCTGCAACAAATCCGGTTCAACAAAAAGTACTTCTCTTCATATCCCTAATGCAATGCAGCTACATTTGTCTGTTTATTTGATACTAATTTCTAACCATTACATATAGATATAGTATCAAACTGATTCTGTTATATACAGTAGTATTTGATGCACTGACCTACAGCTAAACTGCTGTCTAACAGGATGGTGACAGAACAGGCAGTGTGATTAGTCACAATTTAGAGGGTGTCCTGATGTCCTAATATTATAATGTAAACCTTCCATCAACAATTATCCTCTGCCATCAACACCACCAGAGAATTCAATCACGCCAACAGTCCAACAGTAGTGTATATTTTAATGCAAATGTTTTGCAACAGATACTACTGTCAGGAGCTTTGATGTATCGGACCCACATGCACATCGTCGAGACCAAGAGGTAAGTTCAGTTTTCTTTAATGAGCTAGTTTGTTATGCAAAAGCAGGAGAGGATCGGTACACAGCAGACGACGTAAATCCAAGAAGGCAGGTAGAGGTCAAAAACAGACTTGATCAGCACCAGGTAATCTCAGCAGACTAGAACAGAAGGACTAGGCAATGGAGTACGACGAGACAGGCTCTGGTCATAACACAAGGCAAGAACTAGGTAAACACTGGAAAGTAGACACAGGTAAGAAGTCATATGACTGGAAGAGTAAGATAGAAACTAGCATGACATAACAGAATCTGGAAATGGTACAAAATAAAACAGGAAATGGCAAAATAAAGAGCAGTGATGCAAAACCATGATAACCCGAGACCAAAACATGGTTTGACTTTTCAACCTTTACAAACGATGGACTAATGATAGATTCTAATACACTAAGGTGATTGCTTTTCCCATTATTTTTATTTTCCTTTATTTTTATAATAAATCACACAAAAGACAACTCTCTCAACTGCTTGTTAATGGTAAATTTAACCACATTTTTGGCATCAAGGTACAGGATTCGCTGCAGGTCGTCTAGAAGGTGTGACCAGGGAAGATAGTCCTGAGGACTACGGTCGCTCAGGCTCCAAACCTCTGCAGACATTCAGAGTTGGGAGGACTGCTCACCTGTCTGGATCGCCTCTGACGAGTTCCAATGAACTCAAATTCAAACTCAAATCTTAACTTGGCTTGGCTTGGTGAGAGAGATTTCTTTCTGTGGTGATCCATTTGATTTGAAAAAAAAGAGATTGAAACTTTTTTTTTTTTAGGTTGAACCATTAAATTTGATTAGGGAAATTGATTACATTAAAATAATAATAATCCCAATAATACATTTTCTCAATTAGGTCAAAGTCTGCTCTGGGTGGTGAGACGATGGTTGCTAAGGTTTGGCTTGTGGAACCGCGTTTTTGTCCGTACAGAGAGTACAGACAAGGTTTTTGATCTGCGTGTGGTCCACACCGTGAGTGGGGACCAAGTATAAATGACGGCTTCTGAAAGATGAAGTGCGTTTGCAAAGTGAAGTTTTTGCAAGATACAAGGGACCCAGGTCTTAGAGGGGCCTGACGTTTAGAAAATACTTCAGGGTAGAATCGCTGTGGTGGAAATTTTCCATAAAGAAGTAGATGAGAGAGAGTTGTCCTTTTGTGCGATTTATTGAAATAATAAAGAAAATAAAAATAATGGGGAAAGCAAATAAAAAGCATGGATGTTGATCGTGCCCATCAACAAACCAAAAACCAGCTGGGGAGATCATTGCACACACCACGGAGGTGTGATGCAAAGAGCCCACGATCCTCAAGTTGCTTCTGCCTTTTAGCTTCTCTGTCCGACTAGGGTGGACTGTCTTTCTAACCCAATCAAATTACATGCACCATCTCCTCCCTGTCGCAGTGTGTGTGAAGATTTTTACTTTCTCACACCTGCATCGCTGACGTCCAACTATCTGTGAGAAAGGAGCACCAAGTCTCAACAGACAGAGACACAACTCCCCGACCTTGGGTTTGGGAGCTAGAGTTGAGAGTCTATCAGGCAGAGACAACCATTGAACAATCTAGGTGAAATGTCAAATGCATACAGTAAGACAAAACATAAGATATTAATTGCAGAACATAAGTCATAAATCGTATAATAACTGCATAGAAATGCATAGAAATAAGGAAGACACATAGAAATAAGGAAGAGGCAATTTTTCCCATAACACTCCCCCCTTTTGATTACACATTAATCAAACCATAAAGGAATAAAAATTGTCAACATCACATTCTGTAATAATAAAAGATCCTTGCAAATGAAACAATAAGGGTATTAACTCATCAAGATTCAAAATACACCTTCATATAAAATGCAAGTAACTTAGGGACAAAAGGTTGGGAGCTGTTTTTGGTGGATAGTTATACAAGAATAACCTCTGTATTGGCATGCGAAGAAAATAAGCTCATAATCATATTTGTATCAGATTATATTTTGTGATCAGATAGCCTAAGACAATCGTCAAAGTCATTAAGTGAATTAGAGTTGGGATTTTTGAACATAGTGCATTGTGTCATTTGATACGAGAGTGTTGCTGAGGTCGCACGCATGATGAGACCTCTAACCAGTGGGATAACGCAAAAACCAAACAAGAGAATCACAGCCATCTCAATGATAAAGGAAACAGCTGTGGACATGAGAACAGATTTCCATTTTCCAGACATTTCGTCTAGTCAATTCCAAGAGGAAGAATCTATACCAGAGTTAGCTGAGACTCTGAAGGCCGTGTAGCGCCTTCGCCACAATACCATTAGAATCAGTGTTATTCAGGATGTAAGTACAACATGCGTCTCCAAACATAACACAACCGCCTCTTTTCTCTGCTAACAACGTGTCTACGGCCATTCAATTGTAATGTAATAAAGACAATTAATGTATGATAGCCATAGGTTTCCGGTGGGGTTCTGTATCATATAATCTTAAGATAGATTTCATACTTTCGAATCTTTAATTGTACATTTGCATCTAGAGCGAATAGGAGATTCAGGGATTTAACCAGAATGATGATGCATATTTCCGCTTGTGTTGTCTTTCATCTGTAGATGAAGGATAGAATTAATTGTAGCAGTGAATAAAGTGATTGTGAGCAAATTAAACACCAAGTCAACTTCAGGATATTTAAACTCAGTGTTGTTGTTGTTGTGAATTTTCTCATTCAAAAGTAGTGTGTAAAGTTACATAGAAACATCATATGCTAAAGGCAATAATCCAAGTAACATAAAATGAAGTCTAACAAAGCATGTTTACAATTGATGTCTCGTAACAATCTGCTTCTTCCTGTTGAACAGTAGCATTAGATTGTTTCCAACCTGTGTGTTGAAGTATTGACAGTTCGTTGGAGTTCTTCAGGTTGTGATCAGCTGATCACAGAGACACTTGGGATTCGTTATCACCGCCAGGTTTCCTCCCAATGTCGTCTGAGTCACTGTCACTCCCGTGATGTGAAGAGTCTACACGTCGTCCAGCGTCGGCAACTCAAGGCTGCTCGTGTGTGTGTTTTCTCAGGAGCGTGTGTGTAGATGTATGGTCTGATAGTGTGATTCACCGGTGCAGCTTTAGGCGGCGCTTGGCTCACACCTTTAGCTGAACGGTCAACGCAGCCTCGCCTCAGTGCGTGTGTGAGCACAGCGAGGGTCGTCCTTCTCAGTTCTTTTCGTTAGTGGTGAATTCTCCATGTGGTGTAGATGGAGTGTAGTCTGTTGGATCCGGGACCTTCCTGGATGGAGTGGATCCAAGTCGCTCTTTCTGTGATCTTCACAGCCGTGTGGGTCGTTAGAAGGACCTGGAAGGGACCTCGCCACCGTTTTGAGTCCCAATGCTTCCTCCTGAACTCCTTAACGATCGCCCAGTCTACCGGTTGGATGGTGTGTAATGGTCCTGTCGACTGTTTTCACCTGTTGGGAAATCTGAATTGTGGGGAAAAAGGTGTTTGGGCGGCACTGCTTCCATCAGGCCCAAACCAGACTCCATGGCTACAGGTGGAACCATTCGTCAGCCAGAGTCGGCGTTCCTGTGAGGTACAAAATGTTTAAAGCACAGGGAGAGAGGAAGGAAAGGATAGAGAGAGTTGGAGAGAGGAAACAAGGATGAGGAGAGGAAACGAGGATCAGGAGAGGGAGGGGTTGTTGGGCAGTGACCTTCGCAGCAGCGTCTGCAGCTGCATGTCGGCAGAAACAAAGTCGTCACTGATGTTGGACAGTTACAAACAGCATTAGCTCTAGGCAGCAGGACAGCGTCCAGCAAAGCAGAACCTTATCATGATGTAAGATAGGTTTGCAATCAGACTTCAAAGCTTTCCATGCTTCCACACAGAACCAACGTGTGACAAGCATCTGTGGAGTCTGTAGATGGTAACAGACTCTCCTTCTGCTAGTTTACTAGCTTCAGTCAATGTGATCAACTCTGCAGCCTGAGCAGAGTAGTGTCTTAGCAAAGCACTAGACTTCAAGACGACCTCTTGATAGTAACGTTCAGCATGTTGAGCAAGGTGGTGTTGCATCTAAGCCATCAGGCTGTAGAACGTGGGATCTATTCCAAAAGAATCAAAGACACAGTATGAGGACAAAAGAACAGAAGTCGTACAACCTGATTTCTCATCCACTGTTTGAGTGAAAGGTCGCGTAGGGTCAGATCAGGGAGACCCAAAGTAGGAGTCGACTAAAGAGCAAGCATGAGGTCAGTGAACGTTGTTCAGCCTCAGACGTCCACGTGAGACAAGAAGTGGACGATGAAGATGTCTGCATCAGAACCCTGAGTGGGGCCTCAAAGACAGTAAAGTTAGGACTGAAGGTCCTACAATAAGAACAAAGACCTAGAAAAGACATCAGCTGTTTTTACGTGCACGGTTTAGGCAGGTTTCAAATTGCTTTAACTCTGTTGGGTGAGATGGATTTGCCATCAGCTGTAATTACAATGACCCAGAAAAATAACCTTTGTCTGAACAAACTGTAATTTAGACAGGCTCTCTTTGTGGCCTGTAGCATCCAATGTTTCAGTAGCTTAGTGGTGTCTGCAGTAACACCATCTATGGCTTCCTTTTAAGAGGGTGTTGTTGTTTACATGGTCTGTGGTCAGATTTAGGTGTGATGACCACTGGTTCACATCCTCTGATCGAACCTACATCATGTCTGTGTGTGAGCCACAGGGAAGCAGGGCTTCCTGTAAGGCTGAGTGTTGGGTCAGAGCGTCCTCTGAAAAATAAAAATAAAAACAAAAGCGTGTAATGTGTGTCATTAGAATGTGGAGGTACCCAGTTCACTGTTTGCTGCACATGACAGGCAGAATAAAAAAAAGTTTTCTAAAGTATGCAAAGTAGGTGAATACATCACATGGGGTCAGAAGTCGTTCACCAGTCTCCACCCCGTTGACATCTGTTCACGAAAGGACCCACGTCCTGCATCTGTCTCCATCATGTTTTCACAGAGGGACGTGTGGAACTGTAGGATAAAAATAAAAATCTTTTTGTTCGTTAGTAAAAGAAATCGCAAGCGCAGACCTGTTCATCCCAAAAGAGGGAAGTTGAGGCCAGTTTGTCAGTGTGTGTGTGTGTGAAATCACAAACAAGCTGTGATGCAGCCTGTGTGAGGGCCTCAGTTACAGCCCCCCCTCAGCAGCCAATGATAGGAGCACAGCTGAGCTGAAGTTAACACCAACAAAAGAGGGATTATTTAGAATGTCTGTAGATGTAACCTGCACTCCGTCTGGAGTGGAAATCAATCAAATATCTAAACTACATGAGATCTCTTCCTAAAAATTTGACTGGGTACAAGTTTGAAAGCAAAAATGAATGTTAAGGTGTCTTGCTGCAGATGTTGCACAAGACAGTGAAACAGTAAGTTTTTCTTTAATAGTCTGGTACGTACAGTAATTATTATTACTTCTCTCTAATAGTCGTCTTCCCTTTAATAGTCATTAATAGTCTGTTTCAGTCAGTCTCAGTCTTCCTATAGTCTGTTTTGTTTTTCTACAGTCTGGTTTTGTTTTTCTACAGTCTGATTTTGTTTTTCTATAGTCTGGCCAGACAAACCTATATTGTGCACAAGTATTTTTAGAGACATAAAGGATTTTATTACTGAATTTGTTGCAAGTTAAAATAGTTTAAACCCATCAGACTGTAAGGTCATGCAGCAGTTGTCATTTAGCTGTTTGTGATCATTTTAAAATCACTCTGTGGGATTTTTTGAGCAAAAAGCGATTCTTCATTGCGAGCAGATAAGCATGAACATGAATTTGAGCGTGTATCAGCTGTAAGCGTGTTTCTTCATTGCGTGTATGAATGTGTGTGTGTGTGTGTTTGCGGTACCGTCTTGTACGTCACGTGAAAAAAAACCGTCACCTTCCTCCTTCCCCAACCATCAGTCTGATGTGAGCGCCAGCGGGTGAAGCCTTTCGATGGGACAGTTGTTCCTCGATGACAGACCTTTCCTGGATTCTCGCATGCAGCTCTTTTGGGCCGATCACGTCTGAAGCCTCTCCTGTTGTTTCAACCAGTGTCTGTGTCAGAGCACGTCTTCTCACTCTGCTGTTGCTCTGTCCTTGTTTTCCTTTGCTGATTGTCATAAGCAGGTGTCTGTCAGACACACACGCGTGTATGACACTTTCAGGGCTTCAGAAGCTTCAGACACAGTCCTTTCATGCTGGTGCAGGGCTTGTAGTAGCTGGTTCATCTGATGAGCCCAGAACGTGATGGCTGCAGACGTTGTGAGAGTCGCTGAGGCGTCTGTGTCCTCCAGCTGCTGTGGTGTCAGAGCTTTCACCCTGTTCTGGTTGTTGGTTGGCGCTTTTTCTCCTTCGGTTCTTCTGCTGATGGTGGGAAAGGAGTCCAGATCCGGATTTACCCTCATCGCGCTCAGTTCTGCATTAGGATAGAGAGCAGAAACAATGGGAGCATTTGCTCTTGGCATGATATGTGTGTGTGTGGTGTGTGTGTGTGGTGTGTGTGTGTGGTGTGGCAGAGTGCAAACAATTGTTCCCCAGAGTTGTTATCTCCTTTTTTCCTGTTACTCTCATCACTCTTTTGTTTCTTTTAGGGCTTTAGTTTTGATAGTTTTGCTTTTTCAAGTATTCTCTTTTGTCTCTAATTTTTCTTTTAAGGTGCGTATGTCCTTACACAAAGCGATTCTCCTTTTGAACCCATAACCAGTTTCCCACTCATGGAAACATGAAACGCACTAATAACCATATTTACTTTAATTACGTTTAGTTTTGTACGGTTTCTGTCTGGTGGTGAAGACTCAAATTGCCCCAAACCCGTCTTTCAGAGTCCGGCGGTTTCCTGCCTTAGATTTTTTGTGTGTTCCGGCCGGAACCTTCCCAAAATGCCTTTTTATCGGACGTCTCCGTAAAAAGGGAACCAACCTGATCTGGCGACAGAGCCTTTCACGAAGTATTTTCTCAACGTTAGGCCCCTCTAGGCCCGGGTCCCTCGTATCTTGAAAATACTTCACTCTGCAAACGCACTCCATCTTTCAGAAGCCGTCTTTTATACTCAGTCCCCCACGTGTGGACCACGCACAGATCAAAAAAACATGTCTGTATCCTCAGTACAGACGGAAGCTCGGTTCCACGAGCCAACCCTTAGCAACCGACGTCTCACCACCCAGAGCAGACTTTCACCTAATTAAGAACATGTAATATTGGGATTTTTTTTCTCGATCTAATTAATTTTCCTAATCAAATTTAGTGTTTCAACCAAACAGAAGATTTCTTTTCTTTTTCTTTTTTTTCAACCAATTGAAATGTTTCAGCTAAATTTAAAAAAAAAGTTCCAATCCTTTTGTTTTTTCCCAAATCAAAAGGAATCTCTCTCACCGAGCCGAGCCAAATTAGGATTTGAGTTTGAATCTGAGTTCGTGGATCTCGTCAGAGGCGATCCAGACGGGTGAGCAGTCCTCCCAGCTCTAAATGTCTGTAGAGGTTTGGAGACTGAGCGACCCTAGTCCTCAGGACTATCGTCCCTGGTCACACCGTCCAGACGACCTGCCGCGGGATCCTGCCGACAATGCCAATTTCTGTGGTGGAAATTTTCCATAAAGAAGTAGATGAGAGAGAGTTGTCCTTTTGTGCGATTTATTGAAATAATAAAGAAAATAAAAATAATGGGGAAAGCAAATAAAAAGCATGGATGTTGATCGTGCACATCAACAAACCAAAAACCAGCTGGGGAGATCATTGCACACACCACGGAGGTGTGATGCAAAGAGCCCACGATCCTCAAGTTGCTTCTGCCTTTTAGCTTCTCTGTCCGACTAGGGTGGACTGTCTTTCTAACCCAATCAAATTACATGCACCATCTCCTCCCTGTCGCAGTGTGTGTGAAGATTTTTACTTTCTCACACCTGCATCGCTGACGTCCAACTATCTGTGAGAAAGGAGCACCAAGTCTCAACAGACAGAGACACAACTCCCCGACCTTGGGTTTGGGAGCTAGAGTTGAGAGTCTATCAGGCAGAGACAACCATTGAACAATCTAGGTGAAATGTCAAATGCATACAGTAAGACAAAACATAAGATATTAATTGCAGAACATAAGTCATAAATCGTATAATAACTGCATAGAAATGCATAGAAATAAGGAAGACACATAGAAATAAGGAAGAGGCAATTTTTCCCATAACACTCGCCAGATGTGGTTGGTTCCCTTTTTATGGAGACGTCCGATAAATGGAATTTTGGGAAAGTTCCGGCCGGAACACAAAAAAATCTAAGGCAGGAAACCTTTGAACTCTGTAAGATGGGGCAATCTGAGTCTTCACCACCGGATAGCAACCTTACAAAAGACGAGTAAATATGGTGCGTTTCATGTTTCCATGAGTGGGAAACTGTTTATGGGTTTTGCCTACTGTAGTGTAAAGGACATACACACTTCTAAAAGAAAAAATAGAGACAAAAGAACAAGGGGTTTGAAAAAACAAAACTATCGAAACAAAACCTCTAGGGAAGAAAAGAGACTCTGTGGATGAATTTTTTTGCACTCCTTTCCCACCATCAGCAGAGAAACCGAAGGTGAAGAAACGCCTGATCAATAAAAAGAAGCCAGGGTGGAGCTCTGATACCATAGCAGCTGGAGGACACAGACCACAGCATGGACACCTCACCAACTCCTACAACGTCTGCAGCCATCACGTTCTGGGCTCATCAGACTCACCAGCTACTACAAGCCCTACACCAGCATGAAAGGGCTGTGTCTGAAGCTTCAGAGGCTGTGAAACTGTCCTACAAGCATGTGTGTCTGACACAGACACCTGCTTATGACAATCAGCAAAGGAAAACAAGGACAGAGAAACAACAGAGTGAGCTCCATCTGAGAAGATGTGCTCTGACACAGACACTGGTTGAAACAACAGAAGAGGCTTCAGGTGTGATTGGCCCAATAGAGCTGCATCAGGGGATCCAAGAAATAAAGGTCATCGCTGTGGTCAGGAGGGGCATTGGAAGAAGAACTTTTCCTTACTACGTCAGGCTCCACCCGCTCGGGCGTTCACATCAGACTGATGGATGGGGAGTGAGGAAGGTGGACGGTTCCTTTTCACAGGACATAGGCGACGGTATCGCAAACACACACGCACAATTCCACGCACGCAATGAAGAAACACGCTTACACCTGATACACGCTCAATTGATCCAATTCTTTGTTCAGTTGATCCAAATTCATGCTTATCTGCTTGCAATGAAGACTCACTTTTTGCTCATTACATTCCAAAGTGAATTTAAACTCTGTCTAAAAAAGCTGTCTCTGCTTGATAGACTCTGGACTTTGGCTCCCAAGGCCGGGGAGTTGTATTTCTGTGGTCCTCGGGTTCTCCGTCCTCTCTAGTCAGACGCCAGTGATGGAGGATCTCCACACACACGGCGACAGCAATGAGATGGTGCATTTGATTGGATAAGACAGACTTTCCACCACAGTCGGAGAGAAGCGTTAAAAGGTAGAAGCAACTTGAGAATTTGCATCACACCTTTGTGGTGTATTCACTGATCTCCCCATCTGGTTTTTTAATGTGCAGGATCAACATCCATGTTTTTGATTTGGTTTCCTCAATTTTTTTTTCCTTTTATTTTTATAATAAATCACACAAAAGACAACTCTCATCTGCCACTCTATGGGAAACCTCCACCACACGAACAGAGCAAGAGGGTGAGGGGGAAGCCATAGCAGGAAAGTAAGATAGGTGCTGCTCTAGTAGAGAAAACACTAGATAACTGAGATTAGCAGGACATTTAATGAAAAAAAAGGATTCTTGAGTGTTACAAGCTTGTTTTGCGACTCTTCGCTACCAAATGTAAGGCGATACTATTTAGAAGAGAGCCAAGAGTATTGCCGCACACACGTACCAGCAGCAAACCTGAGTACCCAGAAGTGATGCAATAAGCTTACCGTCAATCAGCAAGTACCAGACACCAAAGTGAATGTAATTTTTTTTCGATTTCTCCATCTGTAACCTCCTTTGTGCTTTTTTAATAGGTCTTTAAAAGTATAAAACAACGAGGATAAGTGAAGTTAGAATGGTTACACAAAAATTAATGAATGCAAATAAAATGTCTACTCCCGTTCCTCCCAAAGGTTCGCAGCCTCTTGAAGATCTTGTGTTTTTTATTTAGAACCCCCCAACATTCATTCAATTCTTTTCCGAATCTTTTGTGTCAATCAGAATGGTTTTTCCGGCTTGTCTGACTTTTTCCTCAGACAGCTCATAATATCTCCCCAGAAAGAATGTGGGGATTCCAAACAGACAGGTATGCAGTAGCTCGCTGTGATGTGATGTCTAGCAACCGTTGGAAACAAACTCAAACAAACAATGTACAGGACCCGAGTCACAAAGGCTTTTACCATGTCAAGAAACTCCCTCAGCATAGAGGATAGTGCATCTCATCGGCACTCATCATTGAGTACTGAGATAATCGACCAAGGGGGTTGATCGTCTCATCCTAAATCCAGAGAGGGCTGAAGCATGCTAAGGGCTTGCTGGAAAACACTGCATTCGGTGTTGAAGCAACCCACGACCATTGGGCTGTTTATTCCACTGAGTAAATATATACCTATACGATGGGGGTTGCGCAGGTTTCACAAATAAGCTTTAGCACTTTTGGCAGGGAATCCTCTGCATCGATCACTCCCATAGCCTCATTCAATCACACACCTATGTTTTCAGTCTGGTAGTCATCCTTGTTAACCTCCTAATCATCGAATGATCATTCAAAATTATCTTTCAAATATTCATCTACGTACAGTAGAACGCTCCAGTCATTTGCTGTGATGGGCATTGATATAGTAAAGGTTTCGCCTTCTTCCAGCTGATAAAAATACAGCTCACTCATGGTGTAGCAAAACGCAGCCAAAATAGCCGGATTCAAGGATTCAAGCTTCAATTCACCTCGAAGAGGTCATGATGGAGGCATGTCTGTGGCACAATCGCAAACTCGTCTTCGTAGGAGTGCTCATGATCCCATTCAAATTGTCCACTGTAAGAGGAGTAGCCATTTTTATCATACTGTACATGAATGTCTCTGATCGTACAGAAACCCTCATAACAGCGTCTTTATAAAGACAGAGGCGTAAGAAGGAGAGAACAAGGGGGAATCACATAACGGTTGAACTTGGTCTTTGACTCGCATATATAACCTTTGACATGGAGGGGTTAGATTGTAGGTGACCTTTCACATGGAAGGATGACCTTTGATTTTTAGGGGTTATAGTGCCACCTATTTATCTATTAGATGTTTTTACAGTATACAATCTGGATCCTGACACTCTCAGCATATTTACTGTACTCTTTGTAGGGCTCCGCTCTTGCTCTTGTTTCCGTCTCGTAAATGTTCTTATGGTGTATAGATACTACACCTGTACTCTGATGTTAAATGCAATTTTTTCCACTTTGGCTCTAAAAAAGGTTTAATTCTTATTCATACAAAATTAGACTTTACCTACTGTATAACGAGTTTTTAGAGCAGTGAATTACAGTGTCTGGAGGTTTTCAGTTTTCCCTCCTTCAAAGGAAACTGAGTCCACCCAGCTAGCAAATTAAAGTGTGTAGCTGTCGTGCCTGTTGCCTGGTCTAAGAATAGCCTGGAAGCACGCTTTCTTTTGCACACCTGAACTAAGATGGTCGGATGCCTGAGGAACAATATTGTGAAGCTCTGCAGTGAATAAATGATCATTCTCTTACCATACATATTTCATTTAAATCATGTCCATTCATGAGATGCCAATTCTGCGTTGGTATAGCACGCTTTGCCTACTAATAAAATGTACTGTGGATTATTGAGAGCTTGTTTATTGGCCTGATCAGATTCCTGCTGTGTTCTGTCTATTACTATTTTTAGACCCTGTGTGCGTGTGTTGTGCTTAAGGTAGAGATTAGTGATGTGTTATTCGTGACTGATTCATTTAAAAGGAACTAATCTTTTATATGACTCGGAAGGAACGAGTCTTTTCAGTGAACGATTCGTTCATTTTAATGCAGTACCTTCTCTCGCCACATGGCAGCAGCTGCGTAAGCTCAGTCAGCAAGATAAACAAGGAAATGAACGATGTCTGATATCTAAAGTTAATTTATCATAAAATATAATAATAATAATAATAATAATAATAATAATAATAATAATAATAATAATAATAATAATAATAATAATAATAATAATAATCACAATCATATTAATGATCATAATAATAATAATAATAATATCACTTTTTGGGCACAATAAATGCACCATGAAAACATTTTAGGTAACTTATTGTTACTTTTTGCTTTAAAAGTCTCACTAATTATCAAAATAAGTTTTACTTTCACTTGTTGTCTACCAGCTGTCACTCTTAACTCTCTTTCTCTATAACATAGCCTCATAGAGGCTACAACATTCGGATTCCATTAAAAGTCTTTGTGATCAATAATTTAATAACCTGAAATGGTAAGGATCTCATCATGATCAATGCACATATGTGCATCTGTGTAGAGCTGGGATTTCATACATACTTACTGTATGTGCAGACCAAGACACGGCTGTATTCTGACACGCCTATAAACACTCTTTGTTGGTGCACACCAAGCCCAGTCCCAGTTGTTCACGTGTCCACCCAGCCCTCCAGCTTATGAAGGTGCTGTGTTTGAGTTCTGTTCTGTCCTGTCTGTGTTTGTGGTGTGACGTCACTCCCTGTTCCACTTCCCTGCAATCATCACTTACGCCTGTCTCATTTGCCTCACTTGCCACATGTATGCTGTCATTAGTGTCCCTTCCAGGCCCTACAAATAATGATTCACATTGTCAACACAATGACCAATTCAAAGGTACCAATTAAGTTTGTAGGCAGTAAGAGGAAGCTGGAGGACACAGAAAACTTCATGTACAAGGCTGCCTTTTTGAACTGGAGTATTTAAACCCAGCAGCTGCTCAGTAAATGCTCTTGCTTAAGATTTATTACTGTATCAAGAGTTGTAGTCATGGGCAGAAATTAGGGGGCCAGACATTCTGTCTGTGTAATTCACACAGACTACTTTCCACATAAAGACTTTGATTGGACATTTGGATTTTGGATAAGGTAATACTCTGTAGTAAGCAGAACCAGTAGGGCAGCAAACATGCACATTAAGATCAGTTACAATAAGCACTTTCTCAAACTAAAGCACAATAAGAGCTAGGAGGTCAGATAAGTTCTGAATAAAACCAGATCTACATTTTGTAGAATGGCACATTGTAACACAAAGTTTGTCCTTGGTGTTAATTCAGGTCATTCAAATTAGGAAAGGCTCTTAAATCAACAATCAACCTGAACTGAATCACTGACAGACATGAGTTAAACATGAGAACAAAAATATAATTTCTAACTATTGCGATAACAGATGGTAAAAGCTCTGTACTGGTACTGACTCATGCCCACACAAAGAATTGTGGGAATCCTGTCTCATTTGCATAGAAGCTCGGCCACAGGGTCTGAAGCCACATTTTTCAGTTTGACTACCCTGGTGTGAGGGCGCTTTTCAATAGGCTTTCCTTCATGCAGAAGGATTTGGCACGCGCACTGTGCGGATCACCTGCCACCGCTCCAGCCCCACACCAGACGTTAGCACCCATTTCTCCGCCAACGACGCGTCAGACTCCAGCATCTCCAGCACACCACCATGCGTAGCTCATGTTCCTGGTCAACCCCCATAGCCTGTTCTTGTCACAGTCCCGGGACCTCATCTGGGTTTTGCCTTGTCACTGGTGGAGGAGGAGCTGTCTTCGGCACACCAGGCAACGCCGGCGGAGCTCCAGACTCTTTGCCAAGGATGTGAAGAATGCCAGTCAGCTGATCATGATGATCTGTCTTAAGACCCCAGACCTGACAGAAGCGCTTGGTGTTGCTGACATGATCCTCAGACCCACAGTGTAACCCAGGTTACCAGGGTTGAATAGCGGTCCAGCTTATCAATTGATTAGTGAAGGGAATAAATGGATCAATATGGTTAATTGAAAAAAAAAAGAAAAGAACCCTGTAGAGAAAAAAAAGTAATAAATTGTATTTGTGAATAATTCAACATGTATGCACAAACATGTAGGTGTATGTAAACAAACGTACAAAAGTTATCACGTCTTTAAAAAGAAAAAAAACCGTTTTGGCCACTTTGAGTAAGTTTTCAGCAAGCCCACTTGAAACGGGAATACGAGGGGTTCATGAGATGCGGTGTGAGCGATCGGACGTTGTCACGTGATACGGGTCATTCTGCCAAGCCAAAGTCAAGGTGGCTACACACTAACTTTTGTTGCAGACTGTTAGTTCTACGTGTAAGAGAGACAATTAATTTGATTTATTGTGGTCATAATCAGCGTGGGACATAGTCTCTTCGGCTGTGAAGTCGCTGGCGGACAGAGCGTCGTGCCAAAGATACAACGGAGTAAGTTATGATCATTAGCCGCTATGGCGCTAGCTTGGACTGGCAGCCGCATGGGTTTTGCTAGCGCTAGCTTGACACGATGTATTTCTGAACTCCCGTGTTCCTGTTTCATCTGAAAGCGACACCTGGATTGCTGAGGGCCTTGTGATGTGCAGTTGTGCCGAAGCGTGTGTGTGTGTTGTGTGATGCTTGAACCTCTGGTGAGTAAGATGCTGTTACTAATAATAACGAAGGGTGGAATGTGCGGATGTTACTTATGATTTGGAATAGGGAGCTAAAGATGCTAAATTCATGGGCGTTACGAGTATGTATGTGTGTGTATGTATATATGAAAAGGAAGCCTGTTATGTTAAGATGGTTAAATACGTTTTCTTCTCTTTGTTTTATTTTAGTGATAGAATGTGGCAAGTGTATAGCCGTTTAACCATTTTGTCAAATGTAAATATTGAGGGACATGTTCAGTCTGATTTATAAATAACTAGAATGGTTATAATTGTTATGTGGACATTATTGTAACCCTCTGTTGGCCTAATTAGGCCGGGTCTTTTTCTTTCCCTTGTTTGGATCTCCTTACTCTGAGGATCAAGTAAAGATCTCGTCTGCTGGGATTCCTCTTGGTCCTGAAGATAAAGAGGAACTCCAGTGGTCGTGGCGAGCCATCCAAAACCACCAATTGTGACTTGGAGTAGGATGTTTCTGTGTTACTGGTAGAAAAATGTCTCATACTGCCGTTAATGTGTCATTGATGTGGTTTTAATACAGTGCATAAAAAATTGCATCTGCGTGCCAGAGTTTTACTCTTCCTCTCAATGCACGTTGCTGATACCCCTTTCTCCTAGAGCGAACTCAGACTTCTGACTCACTGGTCCACATGATAATTGGCATATCAAGAAACCGATACCTGTATCACTCAGTTATTATCCTGGACAGTAAGCGCTGAGTTGGGTTACACACAGACTCTCAGGCTGTTCTTGCTATTGCATCAACCCCTGTCACAGGGGTGAAAGCCTATTTCAACCACTGGTTCTCAGCCACGTCTTAAACTTTGCTTCACCTGTCGCCCAGCCACATCGAGTTCCAGGGCAGCCATCTTGCCCAGCTCAAGCTCCAGTGCAGATTACATGCCCAGCACAAGCTTCAGTGCAGCCATCTCGACCAGCACAAGCTCCAGTGCAGATTACATGCCCAGCTCAAGCTCCAGTGCAGATTACATGCCCAGCACAAGCTTCAGTGCAGCCATCTTGCCCAGCTCAAGCTCCGGCACAGCCATCTTGCCCGGACCCTGCTCCAGCTCGATCTCTACAGTCGGCTCAAGCACCCATGTCATCATGTCAGCATCCATGTCTGTTTTCAGCCTCGGCCGCCCTAGGAAAGGCCGTCGCAGCCCCAGTCGGCCCAAGCAAGGCCGTCCCAGCCCCAGTCAGCCCAGGAAAGGTTGTCCCAGCCCCAGTCGACCCAAGAGAAGTCGTCCCAGCTCCAGTCGGCCCAGGAGAGCCAATTCTTGCCTGTGTTAGCCTGGAAGAGGCCATTCTTGCCCGTGTCTCTGTCCAGAAGAGGCCGTACCAGTTCCCCAGAGGAGGTTGTTTCTGTCCCCGTCGGCCCCGAAGATGTCTCTCCTGGAGCTACAGCCCCTGACGGCCCGAAGATGTCTCTCCTGGAGGTCCTGGTGGTCCAGACTGGCTCACACCGGTCCTGGACCCTGTGTCTTCTGCTTTATTGTGTACAGGTGTCTTCTCCGGAGTTCTTGGTGGTTCTCGGGAGGAGCACGTCTGCTCCCGTCCCTGGTGGTGGTCCAAGAGAGGCCACGCCAACTTCAGTCTCCAGAGGCCTGGAGATGGCCGCACCAGCCCTGGACCCTGTGCCCTCTGCTTCTCTGTGTGCAGGTGCTGTTTCCGGGGTTCCTGGCAATCCTCCACCGAACCCGTCTGCCTCAGCTCCTGGCGGTCGGGGAACAGCCACGTCTGCCTTGGTTCCTGGTGGCTCGGCAATGGCCACATCTGTCTCTGTCTCTGTCACTTGCTTTTGCCTGCCAATATTAAATATCTTTTAACTGATCATGGCCTCTGAGCCATACATGTGGATCTGTAGCATCATGCTGCCTGACAATGTCCAGAATGGGAGGCATAAGCTGTGATCTGATCTGCATTGCCGAATGTAAAAGGAGCACCTATAACTCGTTTTCTCACATTAAACTAAATGACACAACATGTTTTTGTCAGGATCTTGGGCTGGCTCTGCCAGCCATTCTGTTGTTTGTTGTCTTTTTTTCACCCTGGACCACGCCTTCTCCCTCACTATGCCACGCCTCAGCTCTGGACCATTGCCACTCCCTCTCCTTCCCTCTGTAGACACAGTAATCAGTTCAACTTGCACTTCCCCTCTGGATCCTTTCAAAGACTCCTGCAGCACAGCTCTCTGTGCTGGGTCATTGTCATACGCAACTCTGTCCTTGTTTCACCATTGCACCATGCCGTTCGTGTCAGGTTGGTCCATGTGTTAGTTCATTGTTGTCACCATGTCTGAGTTAGCCTTGTCACCATGCAATGTCTTAGTTAGTCTTGTTGCCATGTCTGAGTTAGCCTTGTTGCCATGCCTGAGTTAGCCTTGTTGCCGTGCCATGTGTGAGTTTGCCTCGGTGCCATGCCAGGTGTTAGTTCT
Organism: Betta splendens; assembly: GCF_900634795.4. Lineage (NCBI taxonomy): Eukaryota > Metazoa > Chordata > Actinopteri > Anabantiformes > Osphronemidae > Betta > Betta splendens. The sequence continues at coordinate 5,275,331 of NC_040890.2, forward strand.
TCCATGTTTTAGTTTCTCGCCATAGTGGTGTGTTTTTGTTTTCTAGTTCTGTTAGAGTTGCCTGATTGCTAACTCGCTATATTTGCCCTGTGTGTGTGGGGCTAGCCCCCTGCTGTATTGTTTTTTTAAGGGAGTGTTTTGTGTTTTACGGTTTGGGGGTATTGAACTTAAAATAAATGGCTTAAAATGTATTCCTGGTCTTCACGGCTCTCTGACTCGGCCCAGACCGACTCCCATAGCCTTGATCTGCTATCTTGCGTGGCGGATCATGACAGTTTTCTCACATTCAGTTAAATGTGCAAAAGTCTGAATGTAAATGTTAAATGTAAATGTTAAATGCAAACACGTCAAACAGTACGCATAGCTCCGCCCACATCTGACTCTGGATCGGTGCACGAAAATACTGGAGAGAAGCCTGAAGTCGAAGCCATCATGGCCGCCAGCTCCGACTCCCTTCCGTTGGGGGAGATTGAACGGGCTGTAACGGCAGGTGTGCGGGCTGAGGCTCCGCTTCAAACTGCTGTTCTGTCGTAAACACCATTAATGAGGAGTTAAGTAGGTTTGAATGGAATATTTCTGTGGCGCCGGTGGAGAATTAGTTGCCTAATTTTACTAGCTAGCCGAAGTTACGTCCAGGCTAAAAACAAAAGTTTCCAGATCAGATGTGGGCGGGGTTTGTGCGCACTGTTGGAGGTGTTTGAGTTTGCGTCTCTGATCTGAGACCAGCGCTGTTTGGGGGTAGGGGTGGAGTCTACTTGTACATTAATGAATATTCAGTCTTGCATTTAACATTTAACATTTACATTTAGACTTTTGCACATTTAACTAAATGTGAGAAAACATTTTGTGTCATTTAGTTAAATGTGAGAAAACTAGTTATAGGTGCTCCTTTTACATTCGGCACCCCATACCTGCATACCGCAGAGTCTATGACATTTGCAGGTCTTGGACAGATGGAAGGTTAGAGAGTGCACAATGCTTAGTAATCGTTGCCTGTCCCTGGCACTGGGCCCAGGGTACCACGCGGTGAGGAGGTGACTGATTCAATTATGACTGTGTACAACTGAACCAGCATCTTCATTTATAACTTAAGTTTCCTCAACTGCTGCAGGAAAAACATCCTCTGCCGGGCTTTTTGATAAGGACATCAGAAGGTCCACTTTCTGTCTGTAAGCAGGAGTAAGTGAGAATGGCTTGGACCTTGGCTTATAGTGTGCGCACCTGTTTTTGCCCAACCTCCTTCCCTAAATACATTACGGTAACCCTTCCAAAATTGCACTTAAAATTAATGATAAAGGTGGGTATGCACATCTCTAAATTATGCAGCCAGACACACAGTTCCATATTATCAACATGAAGGCCATCACTCTCAGGATAGTACTGAGGGCGGAGCTGCAACAACAGTGCACATCGTAGCAGGTGTAACTGAGAGGGAAGAAATGGCTTTGCAATCGCATTATTTTCAGCATGTCGACATGGCACACAAGCTTTTCTCCTTCAGTTGAGGGTGTTCACTACATAATCCGTTTTGTTTGCTGCACAAAGTAAGGACCACAAAACATGTAAAGCAGAACCAAGAATAGGCATCAGAACCAAAGTTTGATCTCCCTCCTGGAAGTTGCGCTTAATTGACTTTCTGTCAAACTTGACTTGACTTATCATCTTCTTAAATGCAAAAAATAACAGGCGTGCAGATTCGAAACCAACATTCGCCTACATTGCTTTAGTTTAAGGAGGACCGGCGTTCCGACCAGAGCTGAGGCAAACACTCCCGCTTTCCTGATTCACTCGTTGCCTGCATTTGCACATGCATACCTTTCTGTGTATTGGTCATGGTCAAAACTTAAGTTGCATTGGAATTCAACTACAAGATTTCGAACTTGCGCTGTCAAGACAACAGTTACTCAGCTTAACCCGTGGAACATCTGAGACAGAGAGCAAAGACGTATAATAATCTAAAATATTAAAAATAAACTACTCTACATTTAATGATACAGTACAATAAACATGACATTGTTTTTTATGCTTAATAATCATCACACAATGGATATTTATCTGTACAGATAGAATTGAACAGCCAGACGTCGGTTACACTGTATTGTATTGGAGGCTTCTAAACATTTGCTCCACTTGGTGGTTAAAACGAGATTAGCACCCTGATTTTTTTTCAGCTTGCTGCAGGATCAAAAATCCTTAGTCAGGGACACACCTGTTGCGCAACCATATGACTGTAGTTGGGAAGCAAGGCACCAGGGTCTGCAGCGCCAAGTTCCCAACTGGCCCTGCTACTGTACATATCCCACTATCTCCCGCCACCCCCAGCATTATTTTTTTACCAGAGTTAAACATCTGAAACTTTTGACCTACCATCATCAGCACCTTGTGACTGATGATGGTAGGTGCTGGTGTTACAATTGGCCTTTCATGCCCTGAGGGGGCATTTGTGTTTTGTGTGGTTTTGTTCAGTGACATCTTTGTTTTGTTCTTGTTGTTACTTGTGACAGGAAGTGACAGGACAGACAGAAAGTGACAGGACAAACAAGAAGGTCACTTCCTGTTTGCAACCTCAGGACAGTTGGGTTGAAATTGACACACTCCTCAACATCATTTGACACAGTCAGAACACCCGCACCACACGCATACAAACTTTCTACTAAACTTGGCAAACGTTCAAATCCAGAAAACTGTGTGTAGAAAAATATTTGGATGTATCAATTTTTACTAAACACGGACCTACGCATGTTTCATTTTTACATCCCAATCAACACAAAATTGATTGCACATTAGTGAGTAGTGGACTCCTGCCATGACATGCCTCCAAAATAAAGTAAATGTTATTAATTTAAATATGTCCTGCTTCAGCGATTGCCCTCCCTCATGGATCCCATTAAGAAAGAAGAGGAACTCTACTGAGTGAAAAGTTTAAGACACTACTATTTCAGGTAAAACCTCGGAAGAATTTTATTTTTGGTGTGCTGTCATCTTGTTTTAGCACAAAATGCAAAACATTGAGTGGGACACCCTATCCCTCTCGAGCAGAGGACTCCTGAGGTCCTCCAGGACGAGGGTCCTGTTGATTTCTAATCTCTGCTGATTACCTTAATCAGGTGTCAGGTGGCTCATCCAACTGTTAAATGACTGAATACACCTGAAGAGGTGATCAATAGGAACTGGGGCAGAGAGAGAGATGGAGAACCAGAAGGAGAGTGGCCCGAGTTTGACCCCCAGTCTACAGTTGGGGGTCCTCAGCTGAGCTGTGTAGAGGTGTTCATGTGTCCATGTTAATACCTTTGTTGGTGTTGGTTTTGCTGCTTCATTGTCATTCTGGTGCGATTTAAATACTTTTAATTATTGCTGCCACATCCCTGGCTCTCTAACATCACTCAGTTTCTTTGTCTTTTTCCCAGTTTTCTCTCATTTGATTTCCCTTTTCTCTTCTAACTCCCTCTCTCTCTGTCAGCATCTCTTTCTTCATTTACAATCTCCCACACACCCCCTCTTTCTCAAATTCCATTTCAGTGTCTTGCTTTGGCAGGACATGCTGAGCTAGTGCCAAAGCAATAATGAGAACTGTCAAGCAGCGACAAATGAACAGGTGAGAGAGATGCAAGGGGAAAAAAAAGAAAGAGAGACAAAGAGATGGAAGGAGAGAGAGACATGAATATGAAGTACTGGGACTACTGACAGTCCACTCATGCATGCATGGACCCCCATCCTCCTTTTAATGTGCACATTGTCCTGCTCCACTGATATCAGCCTCCACACGCATGTAACATGGGCTGACAAGCTGCTGCTGCTGCTAACACACTCCTTGTGATACAGGTTTTGAGCTGACACAGCATAATGTTGAATTATTTAATTTTAGCTTTTAAATGTGTGTTTGGTTATGTTTGGGTTCAACATTTTTCAACTGTTGCAGGTTAGCTTATATTTTACAGTATCTCACTATTTTTTCAGTCTTAGACTTCTTTATATGAGTTAAGTATAAATTGTGTTACACCTAACTGACAAAGTTACTAGGATACGAGGTAATCCAGCACTAGGGCTGACCTCAAAGGCTAACAAGGCTTTGACCCAAATGCAAACCCAGGACTAACAATATGAAAAGATTTAAACACAACATATACTATATACTGTACAAGGAGTAGAATATGACATGGAAACAAAGGTGGAAAAAATGGACAAAGATGTCCATTGTGATGGACATCTTTGTTATATATATATACATTTTATATACTCTTCTTGATTTATGGTTTATTTAATGGTTTATTTAGCTAATCCAAAATATGTGTGATGTTGCTGTGTTGGTGGACAGGTTAAGTCGGTTCTGCTTTAGGGTGTGTACTGTATGCGTGTGTATAACTAAACAACTGTTGTACTGTGGCATACCTGGGAGATTAATACTAATACCAATAATAGTGTTAAGGTATGTGCACATACTCATACAAACATAAACATACACATATGCATTGTTATACATATCCCATACTACTTAATAAAAGTCATGACATACAACACCACAATTTCCATATTCACACATTATTGATATTGGTAGTGATAAGTATCAGTAATACTTACAGTTGGATTTGGAAAGTGTCGCACTACAAGGTTAGTAAGGCTGTAGCTCAATATTATTCACCCAAAGGGTGAGGCAGACGTTGGTGCAGGAACAATGCCACTTGTGGAAGCCAGGGTGATGTGAGGAGCTCGGCCACTATTCCCATCCAACAAGCAGAGGAAAGAATCCTAGCAGCCAGGGAGCCCGCACACCTTCAGTTCCAGGAGGGCAGGTGTTGCGACCCAAGCCACCCACACAGAGCCCCCCAGGCAAAGCTGCAGCAGCCACAGAGACAGCACCCGAGGTCAGAGTGGGCCACCGGGGGTCAACGCTGTCCGCCCCATGAGAACCAGGGGCAAACACTCCCCCGGGTGGGAGGGTCGGCCTGAAAGAGTAGAGCCCGAGGACCCACGGTCTGTAGGGAGCCTGCCAGGAGATGTCCCCGCGCCCAGAGTGGGGCCCACCCCCAGTCCACCACCCCTACACGAGCGGAGAGGGGCCTACCCCATCGGCCCGACCTCATCCCCTGGCACCACATCGGCCTGCAGCACAAAGCCAGCAATTAGTGGGGGTCAGCAGAAAAGATACCCCGGGCGGAAAACCGGACCCCCCACACTCCAACCGCACCACACGCATACAAACTCACATAAACGCAGACGCATACACCCACCCACATGTACAACACACATCATCACACACACCATAAACTCTCTCACAACAAACTAGTCAATCATACGTGAACCAATGCACTCTCAGATACATTGTCGCTCCAACACCATTCGCCCAATCACATTGGTGGGGAGGGTAGGTCTCCGGCCTGCCGTCCATGTGGCCCCAGGCAGGGACCGCAGCTCCTCCCGAGCCCCGCCCAACTCCCCCAACTCGGGGGAGGCACAGGGCAGCGGAAAAGGCACCCCGGAACCCTGCAACCCAGCTTGGACGTGAGTGTGTGGAACTAAAGTGCAATGAAGGTGGGTGACACCTCCAGGAGCACGACCGCTGGCTGACGGTGTGTCCCCTGGACAGTGCCCCCCCTCACCCTAAATGTCTTTTTGCAGTTAAAACTGGGTGGTGATCTCTCCACCCAGTGAAAGAGCCCACCCCCGGCCTTAAATGTATGTGTATGTGGCTATGTATGAGGAACTTTGGGAGATTGCCAATTCTTCGAGGGGTCCAGCAGACAGAGCCATCAATGTGAAGGCTCCCTCCACTGGCCCCCCCGGAAGGAGCCCCCAGGTTCCTGGACGAGTGTGTATGACTAATGCAACTAAAACTGCATAGCATCCCACTTGGAAGGGACAGAACCACTTCCCGGTAGCCTCTGTCCCTCCATCAGCAGGACGCCCCTTGCAGACCTAAGTGGATGATTGTGGAGAAATGTAGTTGGGAAGCAGAGCACCAGGGTCCGCAGAGCCAGGTTCCCGACTGGCTCTGCTACCCATCCCACCGCCCCCCACAACCCCCAGCCAGGAAGAGACAGCCGAGACCCAGGGACCGCAGCACTACTGCCCAGGCACCACACGCAGCACAGCCAGAGCCATCCTCACCCTTCAAACAGCCACTTTCTGTGATAAGTGCAGACCTGCGTTTGTTAAGTTTGAGATGAAATGTTTCAAATGGTTTGTTAAATACATTAATGATTCTTTAGAAAAATGATAATACTCTCTCCTTCAAATAATTCTCATATGAAAATCATATGAAAAAAATGTTGATACGTGGCTTTATGACCCTCTCACGGTGGAAAAAAATATAATAAGATGCGCCTTCACGCCCATGGGCTTTTCATCAAACGGGCACGTCCTGCTCAGTAACCCCTGTAATCTGTCTCAAGGTTTGTTTGTCTGTTTGCATTTGGTCTGTGTTTGTTGTTTAGCGTTTGTTTATTTATTGTATAAATTTTCCTGATCTTTACTTTAGTTATCTTGTATTTTTGTGTTTCTAGTTAACTGTGTCCTGCATACGCAGCGCCCTTAGATTGTATTTTCCTTGTGATTATTTATTTATTCCTGTCTATGGGTCGTTGGATTTGGCTCATCCCCTCTGGTTTTCTTTGTGGGCCTTAGGACCCTTAACTCCCCCGCTCTTAGTGAGTGTGGCCTAGTGCCTGTTTGTCCCAACGCACCACTTTCCACATAACAGATGGAGGAAGGTGCCATGACACTGTGTCATCTCATTGTACTACACATAGTGAGATACAGAGAATTAGGAACTTTAGAAGAGAGACACTTTGGAGACACTTTTCTTTGGAATTCTGAATTATCTGTAGCACTCCACTGAGCATGTCCGAGTCTGAACGAGCAAACAATTTTATACTTGCCAATCTTTTAGTTTCAAAGCTTGTTTCCAAGAAGGCATTCTTACCTAGAAGAATTAATTTCTCTGAGAAATTACATGGGAGACCTGCTCTGTTTCCAAAATGATCCCAAAAGCTGATAAGCTGCTGACGACAGAATGTTGACTATAACAAAACGATGACAAAGATTAAAAAGTTGACCTACATTAAAAATGTACAAATGAAAGTGTTGACCAAGGGACATTGTTAACAATTCCAAAGAAGCTGACAAAAATACAAAATCTGACAAAGAAACAAAAGGTAAGAAATCTTATCATTACAATAACATTACTTTATTTATACCAAGGCATCAATGAAAAACTGGAGTGAATTTTATGTTTGAGGACCGAAAAACTTCAGTACAGCAACAGTTCATCTGTATGTTTTTATGCAGCTTGAAGCGGATGTCATTTGTGCCTGCTGCCTTCTTCACCTTATTTCTGCTGAGCTACCCTCTCACCAGGGGCCTCATGTACAAAGGTACTTTAAATATCTAAACCTTGTAAATTGTTTAATAAATGTAAAAATCTACGACCAGCCTTAGCCTTTCTAAAACTCTAAAAGATGGGTCTGCAGCCCTGCTCCTCAAGAGCCACTGTCCTGCTAGTTTTCAAATTCTCTCTGCTGATTACATCGTTCACATGTGTCAGTCAGCTCCGGATTGACTGAACACACCTGGTGAAGGTGATCAGTATCAGAAAATCAGCAGGATAGTGGCTCTCGAGGACCAGGGTTGTAGACCCCTGCTCTAAAAGATCTAAAACTACTCTAAAAATTTGGCCACTCGGCTTCAGAAAACGCTACCTATGATTATAATCAATGATCCAAATGTATTTAGATTAGGCAGACTGGGGTTCCACCATGTTAGAAGTCTAATAAACATTCTCCATCACCAGAAGGGAGGTTTGGATACTGGAATTGTTTTAGGTGGGTTAAGCCTCTATACAATAAAACACATGCACAGATAATAACAAATGGAAATGTATCACAGTCTTTTGCAATTCAACTTGGATGCAGACAGGGATGTCTTTTTTCACCTTTATTATTTATAGAAATTGAACCCTTAGCCATAGCTGTTTGCGCTTACAAAAATATAACAAGAGTGACTATAGCCAAGGTGTTTTGCATTGCTCATTTAGTTCTGTATATAACCACCACCTTGCTCATGGGCAGACGGTTTGTTTATGCACCCTGTCGTTCAGCCTTCCAGCAAGTCATAGTACAGTAAGTACATGGTTTTGACTCATGCCTGTTCTTTTTGGACTTTGTCTTTGCCTTGTCCCTGCTTGTACCTTTGCAGGAGCTCGGATTACCTGGTTTTTGTTCTCTGCCTGTTTGACTTCCCTGTTGCCTGCTGTTTTGGACATTTAATGGCTCATTTTTACCTAAGCCTGTCTCTGAGCTGTGCGCTTGGATCCTTACCAATTCTGTCACAGAACCTAAATCTTTGGCTGGAAGAATCAATGTCTTTAAGACTAACCTACTACCTAAATTGTTGTACCCCCAGCAGATCATGCAAAATCCACTTTTTAAAGTTTTAAAGTTCCTATGACTGTATGGGTCACGTTTACACACACTAAGCATGTTTACACACACTAAGCACTAAGCATTTCCTTCTTTTTTCACATTTTGCAACTTTATTCAATGGGCTCAAAGCAAGTCAGGTTCCGAAATGTCGTCCAGCGCAACGTCAAGCTAGGAAAACTCTGCAAATCATGATCTGCGTTGATACGGAACCAAAACCCGGACTTTCGCTATTATGCTCCTCTCTCTCACCGTGAGCAGACGAACATGGCAGCGCCCAAGTCCTCTCATAAAAACTGCTCTATCCTTAGGTGTTTTAACCCACACCAAAACCTATTAAATCTACCAAAGGATCAACATGTGATGGCTGTGTGGAGTACTTTTATTTTAAACGGACCTGCGACTGCAACACTGCCTCAGCATTTGTATGGATGTAGACTTCATTTCACCTCTGACTGCTTCGAGAACGAGGGTGCTACAGTGCTGGTTTGCTTCACGGCTCCTGTTGAAGAAAGGATCTGATTCACTCGCTGTAGTAAGTACATGCTTGACACTTATGATGTCTCAACCCTATGGACCCTAGTAGAGCCCCGCATTAGTTTGTCTGTTTAAAACAGGGGTGTCCATCTGCGGTCCTCCAGGGCTGGTATCCCTGCTAGTTTTACAGCGCTTCCTGCTGATTACCTTGAACAGGTGTGTCAGTTGGCTCATCCAGCTGCTGAATGGGAATGGTTTGAGTTTCACACCCCTGGTTTAAAATGTAGTAAACCATATGTGTGACGCAAGCTAGAAGCTAGCTATGCTAATGGCTACAGCCAGACGACCAAGCCTTTGTCCCTTGAAATGTGCTGCTTTGGGCTGCTGCAACCACACACCTGTGTGGAGAAAAGCTAATAGCTATTAGCCTTCGAGTGGCTACAGGCAGGGAGCGGTGGATCAAGCTTATGTCCTGTTGAAATGTGCAGCTGTAAACATACACACGTGCGGGGAACATAGTGGCATGCTGTCGGCTACAACCAGGGAGCAGTCACTCGGACCGCCGGAGCGATCGGGGTCTCTGGTCATTTGGAATCGTGTGGTACGTAGCTTCACTCCTGTATTTTCTATAGCCTTTAGTCGTTAGCGCGCCATTAGCTCAGCGTTATCAGCTACACAGACAACTAATCCAGGGATCTCCAGCACCAGCCCACTATCCTCTGTAGTCTATATACTGTACTTGTAAGAACTTAAGATACAGAGACATATTACTGTCAGGTTTATCAAGAATGATCAAAAAACATTACTAAAAGCATTAAAAATATGTTAGGTAAAAATATAATATGAACTACTGCTTTGTTTGTTTCCAGGTACAGTACTGTAGGTCATGCAGTGATTGCTCTGAATATTAATGCACAATACTTTTATTAAAATTATGTCAGAGCAGCAGCACAAGCAAGACAAAAACAGTGTAAAGTTTACTTATATTATTTCAGCTGTGCTCTTAAATGTTTGTTTATTTGTATAATTTAAGGTAAAGCAGTGTTTTCTATTTACCAGAGTTTTCCAGGTAAATTGTGTTATGAATATTCAAGCTGCACAGGCCATTTAGAATAGGCGTTAGCATTAGCAACCACTAGTCGCTTTGCAAATTATATGAATCAAACATCACATATCTTGGACACATCTTGCACCAGTCAAAGTGTAATGACTATAGTAGATTCCTCTCCAGCTTCAGGGTCAGACTCTGGATCCAACAAATGTGCTTGGACCCCACTATTGAAAGAACTAACACTATTATTGCTCTCTTGAGGTCCGTGGAGTGTTTTCCATGGAGAATTACGGTGGCTTACATGCTTAATGTTGCAATCAATCAGTTAATGTTACAATCGCCACCTATCGTATCCTAATCCCATGACAGGTCCAAAAAAAAAAGGCACAGAGGTGTGACGAGCAGCTTCACTTGCGACACGGCCCTAAAAAGAGGTCTGTTTAAACGTTAACGTAGTGGTGGTTTGAGTTTGTCTATTTCAGTCTGGCAACTGCAAATATACTACAAAGGCATCAATAACAAAGTTGATCATCATTAATGGATAATATAAAACTTCCATTGAACTGAGTTAATTGATTTGAAATTCTGCATGTTTTTAAAGAGTTGATGGACAAGATCGGTGTTTACAAATAGTTGAGACAGTTTACTTTTAAAACATTTAAGGGATGTGTTACATGCTGTAAACACTCGCTGACTACAGATAATACAAAGAGCAGAAAACCTCTCTTAGTGTTAACCTGCTACTGCTATTTTAACTTACTTTGTCATAACAACTTTTGGTGGAAAATATGAAAGTTTTACAGCTATAATACCTTTATTTTCCTAAACACTGATATGAATGCAGACTCAAAGGGTCACCAGTGTAAGGGTCACATAAGCAAGTTTAGCAGAGTTTAACAATACTGTAAATCAGTAGACTGCCACCAGTATATGAGCTATTCAGTAGATAGAGAAAGAGGAGACAGCGCATCCTTGAATCCATCCTTTAGACATGCCAACAGCAAGAGGAGGACAGAAGGCAGAGGCCGATAGAGAAAGATAATGAAAGGAAGCACGGGATGAATGGACTGGCAGATTAGAGAGGAGGAAAGTAAATTGAAAGTATTGAGTGACTGGAAGAGGACTGGAGGGTCGAAGAAAGGAGCAGCAGAGAGTGAGGCGAGCTGGCAGTCAAAAGAGAAATGAGAAGCAGAGAGGCAAGAGAAAATAGCACTCAGAGCTGAGGAGAGGAAAGTATGTGTTAGGAGAGATGTTGGAAAGGTGACCAGGTGAGTGGAGGGTAGAGGAGATTGCAGAAGAGGACCACATCAAAGTACTGCAGCGAGGGTGGGAAAGACACATTCTCACTTACACCACACGATCACGATGATTACACATCTGTAACATATCATCTGTAACATATCATCTGTAACGTCTTAAATGGGGCCTTTTACATTTAACTGAGTTGGAAGCATTACAGGAATGGCACCCACTGTAAAAACTATTTGTATATCTGTCTTAGTCAAGTAATCACACAACACAAAGATGCTGTTACGATGAGTTTACAATAATTTTATATATAATTGGACAATCTCAGACAAGGAGTGTTGCTCTTGCTGCACACTTCAAGTGAAGTAAAGGTGACTACAAACAGTTTGTCCATTTGGACTCCTTTAATTATTCTCAGTCTAGTCTGGGCATTTTGTTGCTTGCTCAAGTCCATCAGCTGCTGCTTGGTTTGACTTTCTTAACTCGAGGCTGTCTACTCACACCTCTGAACTGAATCATTGTGTATCAGTTCTTTATAAACCACTATGTGACTCACCACTGGGTGTTGCCCTCAACATGAATGATTAGGCTCTGGGCTGAAAGGATCCCTTGGAAACTTAAATGCATGAATAGTAAATCTACTATTACTATTACTATGTAATAGTAGTGCAATATGATGAATTATATTTTTATTATTATTATCCATACATTCCATAATTAATCCTATATGCGGGGTCATGGGGGGTGCTGGAGCCTATCCCAGCTCGCTATGGGCCAGCCCATCGCAGGGCAACACAGAAACAGACAACCGCAGGGCAACACAGAGACAAACAAACATTCTCACACACCGGAGAGTGTGAGAGAGGCCGGAGAGAACCCACGCAAACACTGGGAGAACATGCAAACCCGGACCGCCTCCAGGAATCAAACCCAGGACCTTCTCGCTCTAAGGTGACAGTGCTACCCACCACACCACCGTGCCACATTATTATTATTATTATTATTATTATTATTATTATTGTTATTATTATTATATGTGTCACGTCTTAGGTTTATTTCCGCTTTTACTTTGAAGGACTTCCTGTTCATGTCACAGCTGTTCTCTCTGCCATTACCGGTCCTCATTACACACATCTGCCCATAATCAGTAATCTACGCCAGTATACAGTATAGTTTCCACCTCACACACACTCTAGCTGCCAGATTGTTGCATGATTTCCACCACTTTCCAGCGTCTTGTATTCCTGCCTAGTCTTTGTTATCCTGAACCCTGCTTCTGACCACCGATATGGATTCTGCCTAATCCCTGTCTGCCATGTATGCCTGCTATTTGGAAAAGTCTTTTTGGAATAAACCCTTGTTTATCATCATTCAAGCGTGTCTGTGCTGTGCATGTGGGTCCGTCATCTACAACGCCCTGACAGAACAATCTGGACAGAAATGGACCCAGCCAGCATCAAGAGTCTCCGCGCCGCGCTCGCCACTCAGGAGTAGCGGCTCAGCGAACAGGAGGAAAAGACAAACTCCGCACTCCATAAACTGGCGGAGTGTGCGCTCCGTCAGGAGAACGCTGTGGCAGGACTCGTGGACGTAGTCGGTCGTCTCGCCCTGGGGACCCCTGACAGAGCCACGCCGATCCAGGTTCCGGCACCCGCAGCAGAGAGTGCGCCCGCGGTGGCTCCCCCGGTTTGCACCCCGGCACCAAACGCAAGCCTAGGAGCACCCTCTCGCTTCTCCAGTGAGTCCGGCGATTGCCGGGCATTTCTCACCCAGTGTGAGATTCATTATGAATTACATTCCCCCGCGTTTCCCTCGGAGAACGACTAACCAGACCTCACCGAGGTTTAATCTGCATAGAGGAACCAGACAGGGCTGCCCACTTTCTCCATCACTATTTGCAATATTTATTGAACTTCTTGTCACATCAATAAGACAGCATGTAGGAATTACTGGAATATCGACCAAATCAGTAAATCATAAAATAAGTTTATATGCTGACGATGTGTTCTGTTTCTCCTGGAGCCACAGACGTCTCTTCCTACAACTATCAGCCTCATAGATGAATTCTCAGGACTTTCAGAATACTCTATTAACTGGACAAAATCTATAGTGCTACCACTTAACTTTAAGGTGAATAACATATCTTCTACCACACTCCACTCAGGGAACATTAAATACTTGGGCACTGAATTGCCGTCAAGGCTATCAGAGCTTATTGATCTAAACTACAACCCATTATTAAAACAAATAGAAGCCAACCTCAAAATATGGCAGTCCTTACCTATTTCACTTATGGACAGTACTTATGGAAGAATTGCCACCAAATGATGATCCTGTCAAAAATTAATTACATATTCTCAATGATTCCGATTCAGCCAGGCCAGGTGTGGTTTAAGACATTAGACTCATACATCTCACAATTTTTGTGGAAAATCAAACCACGACGAATTAGTTTAAAAACTCTTCACAAATCTAGATGCTGCGACCTAACTTCCACCACTATTTTCTTGCCAACAGACTGAACCATGTCGAAAAATGGATAAAACTCAGTCCAACAGACTCTTCATGGATAGATATTGAACAAACATTTTGCAGTAATATTAAAGTTGTTATTAAAGTTGCAGACTTACTAATCACACAGTGAGCCTTCCAATCTATAAATGGGAAGCTGATCTGGACAGCACCACTAATCACAGGTTCCGGGAAAATATATGTTCTAATTTATTCAGACTGGCAAAAAATACAAATTTACAACTAATACAATACAAAATTCTTCAAAAAACACATTATACAGGACAAAGGATGTTCCAAATGGGTCTCACAAACTCGAATATTCGCCCTCATTGCACATTGGATAGATTCCTACATGCATTCTGGTCTTGTTCCAGGGCTACTGGAAAGTGGTTCTGTCCCTCCTAAGTGTGATGCTCTCCGCGTTTAATTGCAATAGTCATAAACACTCATCCAGGACTTTGGAGGCTGCCTGGGGGGTTCTGTGTGAGCGGTTTGGGTCAAAACACCTGCCCTCCTGGAACTGAATGTGTGTGGGCTCGCTGGCTGCTAGGATTCTTTCCTCTGCTTGTTGACTGGGTGTACCAGCTGAGCTCCTCCCATCACCATGGCTTTAACAAGTGGCATTGTTCGTGCACCAAGGGCTCAACAGGCTTGTTACAGCAAAACAATATGGTTATGATTAATAATTGTCACAATTTACTCAGCGAGCGGGTCACGCTCGAATAAGGACTCCAAGAGTAAGCTGCAGAATCGACTCGTTTTCTTTTTAAACAATTTATTTCACGGTTTACAAAACAAAAAGAGCTGCGCGAGTACGTCCACACCGCCGCGTCTCCGCTAAGGAGAAAAAGGGATACGTGATTAATCACTAGACGGACTGCAGGCAGATGAAGTAAAATAATAATATCACTTACGGAAACTGAAGCACAAGTTAGTAGGCGGGTGGCGGTTATAAGGTTTGTCGGAGTAGCATGAGCGGAATGAAGCCGTGGAGGAGGTTATGGTGAAGGAGTGTGCGTTCCTGTGAATGAAGCAGGTCAGATGATTCAGGCTGAGGCCGCAGCTGGGTAGCACCCAGCAGGGTAACAACGGATGGCTTGATGTCCGGGTTTTTCTTCGTAGAGCAACATCTGACGAACAGGTTCCACACTGGGCTCTATGGATAAAACAAAGCATGCGACCCTCACGGCTAACGCAGCAACACCGTCTCAATTAAACTTTCGCCTGTGCGATCTTCTTTATACAGTCCTGGGCATCCGGCATCCAGATCACAAATAATCAAACTAAGAAATCCCACCAACAACAATCCTCTAAGGTCTTTGGAGCGCTCCGTGACAAAACGCATTGGCAATCGTGAACGCTGGTCACATAACGAATCAAAAACAAAACAACTCACGGCCAACTCGTCGATGTCTAACTTCCTGAACCGAAAGACGGTAGGGCAGCCCTGGTCAGTGATCCTGTGTTTAACGACGACGATCCGACGAGGGATCAGGGGAAAACTGAGAGAATAAATACTCACTCATAACAGGTGAAAACAATCCCAACAATCAAAACTCTGCCCCAACCGGAACTAACCCCATCAAAACAAAACCCCAACCGGAACTAAATCTGCCGTCATCACAGTACCCCCCCGTCAACGGCCAGCCCCCGCTGGCCCCCCTGGCTGCTAAGGGTGAGCTGCATGAAAATCCCGCAAAAGAGCCCGGTCCGAAATAAAACGCCGGGGAATCCAAGAACGGTCCTCAGGCCCGTAGCCCTCCCAGTCCACCAAGTAGTGCAACTACCTACCCCTCCGACGGGAACGAAGAATGAGGCGGACCGTATACGCCGGGCCACCGGCGATGAATCGGGCGGGCGGTGGGGGCCCGGAGGAGGGCAGCAAAGCACTAGAATGCACGGGCTTCAATCAAGAAACATGAAACGTAGGGTGCACCTTCAGGGATCGAGGTAACCGAAGTCTAACCGACGCAGCATTCACAATCTTGCTGACAGGGAAAGGTCCGATAAACCGCGGGGCCAACTTGGGGCAATCTACTTTCAGCGGAATGTCCCGTGTAGCCAACCACACCTTCTGCCCAGGTCTGTATAAAGGAGCCGGCCGACACCTACAATTGGCCTGGTGCGCGTATGAGGAGATCGCGGACATCAGAGCCCGCCTGGCCCTCCGCCAAACTACATGACAGAGACGTACCGCCGCCGCAGCCGAAGGGACCATTGCTTCGATCCGTTGCGGCTCAAACAATGGGGGTTGAAATCCATAGACCACATGGAAAGGGGAAAGACCCGTGGCAGTCGTGGGTAGTGAGTTATGGGGGTATTCAACCCAGGACAGGTTTTCCGCCCACGTGGCAGGGCTGTCTGCACACAGCGCGCGTAGTCCCACCTCAAGTTCCTGATTCAGCCTCTCAGTCTGTCCATTTGACTGTGGATGAAAACCAGAGGACAGACTAACGGTGATGCCCAACAATTTACAGAACTCCGCCCAAAACTTAGCTGTGAACTGCGGACCCCTGTCCGATACTACGTCGTCTGGAATTCCGTGGAGCTTAAACACATAGTCAACCATGAGTTTAGCAGTCTCGGGTGCAGAAGGTAACTTTGCCAGTGCAACGAAATGCACCATCTTGGAAAAACGATCCACTACCGTCAGCACAGCGGTGTTGCCCTTAGACTCGGGCAGTCCAGTGACAAAATCCATAGACAGATGGGACCAGGGTCGATGAGGCACCGGTAGGGGATGTAACAGACCTGCCGGGGCCCGATGTTCCGACTTCACTCTTGAACCGGTAGGACATGCGACCACGTACCGCCAGACATCAGTTCTGATGGAGGGCCACCAGAAGCGTTGGAGGACCACCTTAAGAGTGCGTGCAGTTCCTGGGTGCACCATCAGCCGGGATGCATGGCAGAGATGGAGGACTCTGGGTCTGAGCTGGAGAGGAACAAACAGGCAACGGTCAGGACAGGAAGCCGGTGCTGCATTACCGTGGTTGGCCTGAAGAACCTCCTCCTCCAACTCCGTCCGAGCCGCTCCCAACCTGACCGAACCAGGTAAGATGAACTTTGTTCCCTCGGCCGTGTCTGCTGGAGCATGGAGACGAGATAAGGCATCTGCCTTGTTATTCTGGTTCCCTGGTCTGAAAGAGAGCGTAAAACAAAACCTCTCAAAGAAAATAGCCCATCTGGCCTGTCTGGAGTTAAGTCTTTTGGCAGATTTCAGATACTCCAGATTTTTGTGATCGGTTAACACTGTAAATGGATGCTTAGCCCCTTCCAACCAGTGTCACCATTCTTCAAGCGCCAGTTTCACTGCCAAGAGTTCCCGATTCCCCACATCATAGTTTCGCTCGGAGGCCGAGAGCTTCCTTGAGAAAAAGGCACAGGGATGAAGCTTTGAGTCCAGAGAAGCCCGTTGAGAGAGTACCGCCCCTACCCCAGTGTCCGAAGCATCCACTTCCACCACAAACGCGAGGTCAGGATCAGGTAAGGTTAGAACAGGTGCCGAGGTGAACAACTGTTTAAGTACGCCGAAAGCTCTCCCCGCTTCAGACGACCAGGAGAATCTCACCTTAGGGGAAGTGAGTTGATGCAACGGGGTCGCAATACTACTGTAATTCTTGATGAATCCCCTGTAAAAGTTTGCAAACCCCAGAAAGCGTTGCAACTGCTTCCTGTTCTCCTGTGTAGCAGAGGTTGAATTCCCCCACTATCAACATAATTTATAATAATGTTTTTTTTATGATTATTACAGAAAAGTCCTTTGTCTTTTATTTGGATATTGTGTAACTGACTTTTTTTTTTTGGGCCACTGCCTTAAAAAATGTCTATGCACGACCCTGCTCCAAGCCCTCTGGCAGAAGGAGCTGTTTTAGGGGTATGTTGCTTAGTATAAAGATTAAATTCATCTGTACAGTACCTGCTTATTGAATATTTCTTCACTACTTACACATTTACATCATTTATTCTGTGATGGATTCATGTGGCCTTTCAAACAACACCCTGAACGCTCTGTGATCTGCACCAGCCCTGTTTTAGATGCTACTTCTGTCGTCGCCTGGCAAACAGAATAAAAATCTTACAGAAATTGTAACATATAATCAAGGATTAGACCTTTTACGAAACACTGTAATTCATCCTATGAATAGTGTCTTGTGTATGTTTCAAATGTTTATAATTTTTATATAATGTTTATAATCAAAGCTTGGAAATTGAAAAATGAAGGTAAACATGATGCAGGGTAGACATGAAAGAGTGAAAATAACTCAGTGAAATAGGGTCAGAGAGATGGAGGGAGAGGGAGAAAGCGAGAGAGAAGGATGCATGGACACAAATAGCCGGTAAAAAACATGGAGGAGCTGGAGGATGAATCGACAGCAATGAACAGCATCACACGGAGTGGGGGGATAGCCAGGTGAGGGGAGGGCGGGAGGGATAACGAAAGGGCAAAGAGGAATAATGATGAAGGGTGGAGGAAGAGTGTGTGGTGCTTGGTGGCAGAGTGGGGCGTGGGAGGGCAGGGAGCCAGGGAGCCGACGGCGATGAGAACATTATGGCTGGATAATGAAGAGGTTCCACGCTGTCAGCCAACACTATTCACCCTGCATGGCTCTGACCCCAAAGTGTCAACAAGCTAAACGACCGAGCAGTAGCGCATTACTGCGTGTACACACAGACCCACCCCAAGACGGACAGAAGAGACATACACCAGAGAGACACAAATGCACAATGTCTGTTATGAATATACATAAATGTATGAGCAAATGATCTGGTGATGCAGACATGTGTAAATATGCTGCTTCTTGGTGGTTGTAATGTCTCTGTGCGTCAAGACAAAGCCAAGGTTTTCTGTCTGGGCCTGCAGATGGTGTTTCTACAGCATATTCTGCTATTGGTATTCAGAATAGTTAAAGCTTCATAAAATCTCTGCTCATACGTCAATCCACAACACAGCCACTGTGGGGAAATGGAGTGAAGACCAACCGAAACCTGCCTTCAAAGGCCTTTCTCTGTGTTCCTGTCTCTCATTCACTCTGTTTCAGTCTTTCAGCATCTCTCTACCCTCCCAACCCATGACTTTATCACACATTTGCACACAGGCACAGTTTCCCCCTTTTATTCATTTCCTTCTGTAGCTCTCTATCTGAGTCTCTTTCCCTCTCTTTTATGCTGTCGGTGGTTTCCTGACTGTCTGATGCAGAGCCCTATTTGGGCAGCAAAACACTCTGTCTGTCGCTCTCCAAATGTTTCAGCCCAACTCCTCTCTGATTTATTAATATCACAAGATGGAACCCTGTGTTGTTAGAGCACCTCTCGCCAAATGTGTAGTAGTTGTAGCCTTTATGGTATATGCAGCTCACTACATGACTGTGGTTTCATGTTCATGTCCTATAGATAGACTCAGGCATGTATCATGAAGAGTCTGTAATGTCCACTGGTTTAAGTTAATAGTTGACACCATTTAAGATCAGATCAGAGGACTCAGCCCTTAATGAGCACGTGTCATGAACAAAATACCTGCTAACTCCCTTCCTAAAAAACAACACCAAGACATGTCTTCCCTGAGTCATGTGCATAAGCTGCATATTACTGTAGCTCTACCAGTAGTGTGTGAATGAGACACCGTGTCAAAGTCCTTTACCGTTAGAAAAACAGGGTAGGTAGAAAAACACTGTACACGTGCAGAACATCTACTGTACCATTTGCCATTTTAACTTTGCTATTATATGTGTTGAGCCATTTTGTTTAATGAGCTAGTGAGATTATTCAAACTACTTCAATTCAATTACCTGTACAGTAGGTATGAGAGAGCCATTATAAGTAAGTCACACGATTTAATCCATCTGTAAAGTAACTCTATTATTATGCATGGTAAGAACTTAATGACTCTACAGAGCCTGTCCTGTCAATCCAGTCAACTAGATCAGCTGCACCTGCTTTGATCTGACTACAGACAGTACAGAGTCTTTGTGAGCCTTGTTTTGCTCAGCACCAGCAGGAGGGAGGAACAACAAGGGGCATCATTTCTACATTTACACCACTGAGAGTTTGTGGGAGAGATGACCTTCACAACAACACTTATATTAAAAATGTTTTTTTAATTGAGCATTCAGTGATTATTACAATTTTCTGAGATACTGTAGTACATTTTATTAGACATATGTCACAATTAAAAGAAAAACAATTGAATGACTCACTCAGTCAATCACTCAGTGTGATGAATCTATAAACGTATAAATTAGGTTTTTGATCGTATTCTAATTTAATGAGATGCACCCATATCCAAACTAACCCTTTGCCATCATCATCAGATGGTACATTCCTGACGTCAAGCCATGATTGAAATTATCACAGAAACTTGAGCGACTATCTGCAAAGGTGTGTGGTTTTCTTTCTTCAATTTACTGAAGATTTATTTTGAGATGAATTTCTGTTGAACTAACCACACCAGGGCTGTAGAAGTGTGTCTTCTCAAGGATGACTACAAAAGACATCATCATTCTGGTTATCTATTTATTTTCTACTTCCTTTTTGTATTTCCCTCAGCCTCAGAGTACAGCACGTCTGTATTAAACCCACCTACTCCTTTCTTATTTCCCTCCTACTCTCTTTATCTTTTAGTCTCTTTCTGTCTGCCTTCCACACACACAGTCTTCTACCTATTACTCCATCAGGAGTATTTCATACGCATTTCAAATAAAGATAATTGGTTAATAACCTTTTTTTTTACTCTTTTATCTACTACTTACTTTATCTATTACTTACTTACTTACTATTACGCTCTCTTCCTGGTCTAGCGCATACCTAACTGCAGCATCGATTCAGATTCAAATCCTTTATACATACATAATATTGTCTATCTCTGTCTACTGTCTTTGGTATCACCCAGTGCCACCCCCACATGCACACACATACTTTTATATCAGTATAAAGCATATGAAAAAAGTGTGCATTGTGTTTCAGAACATATATTTATATTCATGAACATTTGCCCAAAACAATAAAATCACAGAAGGTGACACACACACACTGTGGATACAGACAGACTAAATGCATGAACATTTGTTGAGTTTTATTAGTGTCAGGTCCTAAACGTACTTCTTTGGGTGATTTTACATGTAGGTGGTGCTATCTGATTATTACTGAATTAAATGAACTCAAATGCTGGCAACATCAGTCATAGGGCATTTGATGCCAGGAAGTGTTGCTAGCTGTTTTAGTCCTAGACATAAAATATTTAAAGGGACCAATCATACAGTTTAATTGAATCTGAGGACCCTCCCTTTGCGAGCTACGGGCTCCATCAGAGCCAATTAGAGGCCGACAAGCCTGACAGTAATGGGTGCTATCTGTTGGTCCCTGGAGAGAGAGAGAGATCTGCATGCATATTTAGTGTGTCTGTGTCAGACAAAGAGAAAGGGAGAGGTGAAGGCAAGCTTGACATGACACACCTAAAGTAAAAAATATAAACACGCACACTGAGGCACACAGATGTATAAGTGGATTTATAAATGGAAACATATTGTGTAAACATGAACAGACTCAAAGTGTCCCTCCATGAGCAATAATCATATTTGCAGTGTGTGTGAGTGGGAGGGAGAGATGGAGGACATGCAAATCTGCATTAACCTAATTATTCTTTTGGTCCCCTGTGTTTTCTCATTAGAATTAGCTGCCAGCAGGGACCAGAGAGGGATGGAAAGCAACTGAGAGAGAGACACTGTGAGAAAGGCAGAGATTTAATAACAGGCAGAGATGCAGAGGGAGTGACACAGAAAGATGAGTGTTTCAGAGACAGAAGAATGAATATGACTCATGACTCACACACACACACACACACACACACACACACACACACACACACACACACACATACACACACATCAGTTATCATTAGAAAAGTCTTATGGTGTATTTTGTGCATTATAGAGCTATAAGTTATAAGTAAATAAGTTAAACTGTTAAATTATTGTAGAAAGAAAGAAAGCCTTTATTGGTCATTATTGCACCTGTTACAATATCACAACGAAATTTGTCTTCTGCATTTAACTCATCCCTTAGGGGAGCAGTGGGCTGCTACACAGGGCATCTGGGGAACTGGTACGAAGTGTCTTACTCAAGGACACACCTAGTCCTGGTGGGGACCTTCCCCACCAGGACTTCCCACTTGCTGCCCAGGCCAATGCTCCTCCCACTGAGCTACCAATTTGAATGTGTAGTTTTCTCTTTTAGTACAAATTTTGCATGAAACTAATTTGACTCTTTAGTGGGAAAGCAAAACTGTCTTACACAGCAAGGCATTCAGGCAAATACATTCTGCATACTAACTTGTTGCTACAGTATGTTAATATTCTTTTACTTGCTCATATGTATGTTGCAATACAAATAATACAGCCTCAATAGGAAGTATCACCTGTGCCTTAGAGCAGAGGTCCCCAACCTTTTTTAAGCTACGGACCGGTTTACTGTCACACAGTATTTTCACGGGCTGGTCTTTACCATGGGGCAGAAATATACAACAAAATAAAATAATACAATATGCATAAAAACTGGGATGGGCGAGGCGAGGAGATGAAGAAAGGGGAGGAGTAGGAGGATGAGGAGGAGGAGAGGAGTAGGAGGAGGATGAGGAGGATAGGAGATACGGGGAGTGGGACACACAGGAATGTGAGAAAGGAAGAGGGGATAGAGGAGAGAGATACGAGAGAGACGGGATAGATAGATAGAGAGAGAGATATATATATATAATATATATATATATATATATATATATATATATATATAGATATATAGATATATATATATATATATATATATATATATATATATATATATATATATATAGTATATATACTTTTCTAATGATAACTGATGTATGTGTGTGTGTGTGTGTGTGTGTGTGTGTGAGGGGATGAAAGAGATAGACGCCCTGCTGAGTGTAAAAGAACCAAAATGGCAGCTAGGCACGGGCAGTGCACACTTGTCTCTGTGTGCCTTTCCCTTAGACAAGCAGTGTGTTTTGCTGGTCAGACAGACAAAGAAAAAAGAGCAATGATGTAACTACATATAGTATCAGAATGGCCCTGAAGTTTCACTACAAGGCGGCAGGACTGTGTAGCTTGAATACTTCAGCTTGTGAAAAAACTTGAAACAGCAGGTGGGAGCGTTGAGAGTTTATTGCACAGCTATCGCACATTAATCAGACCATACAGCCACAGAACAAAGACATTTACTGACCACCTCTAAAATTCTGACTCTGACTCTGTCTTGCTATCAGACCACCTAAGCCGGTGTCCTGACATGATTCTACATTCATTGTGTCTGGTCCAATGGCTGGATGTTTAAACCAAAGGTCCATCAAGTTGCATGTGGCTCCAGATCACTGTTGTCCAGCCATCATCAGTGGGTTTCTTTTTTTGTTTATTCTTCTATCCAGTCCAATCCAGAGGCTGATATCATTGCTAGATGAAAAACTAGTCTGGGAGTTGGACACTACTTTTCAGGGCTTCAACCTGTTGCTCCCTTTGCCACTGCTGTGGCAAAGTGGTGTTGGACATTACAGCGTTAAAATGTAAAAATGAATAAAGAAATTGTTTAATTAACATAATTCAGCCTCTGTGTTATTTAGGTTATGTGCACATAGAATAGGTTTGTTTTCAAATGCACTGTGATGTTTAAGGTTGTTTTATTTTTGTAGGTCAAAAGAGAATAATATTAAAGCAACTATATTATTTCTTCTTTTCCCATATGGCAACACTGGTAGTAAACACCTCAACCACTACTTACAGTATGTGGTTAACAGGCCTTTAATTGGGATGAAGTGACTTTTGTCATTCAGTCACATTTAGGAGAAGCTGTGTGTGTGTTGCGTGTGTGTGTATATTTTCGGAATGGTTATAGCTGCTGACAGAAATTGTGCATGTGACTTATGACATCTCACCTTGAGTAAAAGATCACCCATAACTCACACACATATATAATTGCTCCTATACTTTAACATAGATTAACACTTCATCATAGCATCACAGTAACAAACTATATTTAGATTTTACACACACACACACACACACACACACACACACACACACACACACACACACACACACACACACACACACACGCATATGTGTAGGTGGTGTCACTAGGCAGATAATAACAAGGTGACAGGTCAAGAGCCCGAGATAGGGTTAGAGAGAGTTAAGCAGTTCAGTGGGGGTACAGCACTTTGGCTGATTGGTTATGTTCCCATGGGAGCAGAAGGAGGCACAGAACGATGACATCATACCGTAAGGAGAAAGAAGAAAAAAAGTGAAAGAGGTGAGATCGAAAATGGTAAGGGCCAAAGGGTCATTAAAGGGAACTATGACAAGACCATACTGATGTGCTCATTGTCCTTTTCGCTTCTTGGAAAACAAAAGAAAAAAGGAAACCAGGGGCGAGACCAGTCTGTGGAATTTTACAATAAAACACCCAAGAGCATTTAAAGCAACACTGAAAAACCTCCATAACTCTCAAAGGACTGTGGTTGAATTCTTTACATTAATCAATTAACGTTGTTTGACATCTGCAGAAGGAGGGACAGGCAAAAAGACGTTACCGTCAAAATTACCTGCCACCAAAGCTAAGCTGTTGGAGCATCCTGCTAAGTTATGAGTGCAACGATATCACAAGGCTCTGTTAATGCTGTTGTGACCAGGAAAAAATTCTCTAATGTTGTCCCGATGCTGCATATATTTTAAGTATTCTATAATGACGAAAATGATGTTTCTGTAATTTTTGAGAAATAAATTCAGCATTACATTATTCACTAAATAAAATGGGCTGCACTTCACCATCAGTATCAATGTCTGCACAGCAGTGTCTCTAAACCATCTAAACATCCAGATACAGTACTATCTGTCAATCATGGTTGTGGTGTAGCTCTAGCTTCATGAAGCTAAATTTCCATCTTGGAACAGGTTCGCCACACAGCGTGCAACGCTACAGGACCTTTTTGTTAGTTTGTTAGACCACTTCATTACTCTGTCCTGCAGGTATATCTTGTCTAGAAAAAAACGTGTTGAATTCAAAATGAAGAATAATTGTCTTTTCTGTCACTGTTCACACAGAAAGCCATAAACTTTATAGACTGTTTATATTTCTCAGTGGTGCCTAAATAATTACAATGCCGTAACTCAGTCAGTAATCAATCCAACACTAATCTATTATTACAAACTCACTGATACCAAACTGGGAATGACAATGAGAAGTATCACAATACAAAATAAAGACATTAATGTTCTAAACAGAAAATGAAATGCGAAACACTCAAAGCTCTACATTTAGAAATATTAAGAGACCCCTGCAAAACCACTGCAGGGCACTGAGGCAGCAATCAATGCTTAAAAGACAAATAATGAAAAGCTTCACATGCTAATAAATTAAAATCCCGTTTAACTAGTTTTCTCACATTTAGCTAATTGACACAACACTAAACACAAGTCTAAATATAAACGATACATTATATATAATATATACATAATGTTAAATCTAAATCTAAATATTTTACCTAAATTGTTCATAAACTTCTACACTGCCATCATTGAATCCATCCTCACATTCTCCATCACAGTCTGGTTCGCTGCAGCCACGGCCAGAGACAAAGCTGCAGCATGTCATACACTCTGCTGAGAAGGTGATCGGCTGCCAGGATTGTAGCCGACCCCTCTCACCAGAACATGAACACTTTCAGCTCCTCCCCTCTGGCAAGAGGCTCCAGTCCATCAGGACCAGGATCTCTCTCAACTGCAGTCAGTCTATTGAACAGTGCCCCAACTCCCCCCAGTTGACCCCCCCCCCCCAACCAAGGGACCACTTACAGGTCCCACCATCCGAGACCACTTGCGCATCCACTTCACTCCACTGTATATGGTATGTTCATAACTTCATATTAATGTATCCTTAATTGCATTATTTAAGTTACCATGTCATGTCGTATATTGTACTTTTTTTTCATGCTGAGATGCACCACCTGCCAACACCAAGTTAAATTCCTCGTTCTGTAAAGTGCCCTCTACAGGACCTGGCAATAAAGCTTTTCTGAATCTGATTCTAAAATTAAATGTAAATGTTAAATGTTAAATGTTAAATGTTAAATCTAAATGTCAAATGTTAAATCTAAATGTTAAATTCTCACCCACTTTATTATTTAGATTTACATTTAACATTTACATTTAGATATAATATTTACATTTAAATTTATATTTAACATTTATTCTTACATTTAATATTTATATTTACATTTAACATTTACATTTAGACTTTTAGCTAAATGTGACAAAACGTGTTCTGTTGTTTAGTTAAATGTGAGAAAACTAGTGATACATGCTCTTTTAAACTAACTCAAAATAATTACTGATCTGTTTTTCAAGGATGTCCTGTTCTGTGTCCTTTTGTGAGGTTTGTGTTTATGTTCATGTGGTGGAAATTTCCCATAAAGAGGCAGATGAGAGAGTTGTCTTTTGTGTAATTTATTATAAAAATAAAGGAAAATAAAAATAATGGGGAAAGCAAATCAAAAGCATGGATGTTGATCGTGCACATCAACAAACCAAAAACCAGCTGGGAAGATCAGTGCACACACCACGAAGGTGTGATGCAAAGAGCCCACGATCCTCAAGTTGTTTCTGCCTTTTAGCTTCTCTGTCCGACTAGGGTGGAATGTCTTTCTAACCCAATCAAATGACATGCACAATCTCCTCCCTGCCGCAGTGTGTGTGAAGATATTTACATTCTCACACCTGCATCGCTGACGTCCAACTATCTGTGAGAAAGGAGCACCAAGTCTCAACAGACAGAGACACAACTCCCTGACCTTGGGTTTGGGAGCTAGAGTTGAGAGTCTATCAGGCAGAGACAACCATTGAACAATGTAGGTGAAATGTCAAATACATACATAAGATATTAATTGCAGAACATAAGTCATAAATCATATAACAACTGCATAGAAATAAGGAAGAAACAATTTTTCCCATAACAGTTCATCGTCCATGTTTAGGATTTACTTTGCCTGTAGTGAATAGTGCTTTTAGATTTAGAGTGTAGTTTGCCTGTTGTGCATTTTATTTTAGTTATTTGTCGAGTTTTAATTAATTAGTTATTTTCCTGCTTAGCAATGATTTTAAATTCAATCTGAACTTTTGTTCCTGCAGTGCAGTGAATTTATATTTAGTAGTTACTTTTGGGATTTACTTCACATGGGTTCTCTCCGGGTTCTCCAGCTTCCTCCCACAGTCCAAATACATGCATTAGGTTGATTGACTACTCTCCATTGCCCGTAGGTGTGAAAGTGTGTGTGAATGGTTGTTTATCTATGTGTTGCCCTGCAATGGACAGGCAACCTGTCCAGGGTCTACCCCGCCTCTCGCCCATAGCCAGCTGGGATAGGCTCCAGCACCCCCCATATGGGATTAAGCGGTATGGAAAATGAATGGATAGTTACTTTTGTAGTGTTTGCAGTATTTATTATCCTGCATGTGCAGTGAGTCTTGTGTTTATATTTTATAAATGTAACTGTTAATACCAGTTTGTGTTGGGTCGTGGCATATGGGTTCTACCCCTTCCCCTGGGTGTTAGTACTGGCCGTCTGTGTGGCAGTCAGGGCAACCTTTGCTGCCCTGAAAGCGTTAAGCTAGCGTAGCTTACAAGCCGAGGGTTTACGCGGCGTTCCCCCCTAAAAGCAGTTCGGGCAGTGAGCAGAGTTTTTTAGTCAGAGTCGTTGCTGTGCTGTGTGCACTCTGCTGAGTCAGCCTCACCTCTCGCTCAGTGTGAGCGGTGTTAGTTCCTCCTCCACTTAACCTTCTCAGCCTGTTCAGCACCTCCTATAATAGCCAGTGATTATCTACGAGTCACTCAAATGTTTGCAAGTGATATCATTATAGTCGGTTCAGAAAAAAATGGTATTCAAAACTTTTTTTCAAAAATTTTATTTCTTCATGTTTTTGTTAGGATCCACCATCCATGATGGCGGATGGAGGCTGTGGGAATCCATTTGGATCGAGTCAGCGAGTGCCGGCCATGAATCAAAGAAAACTGTTTATTCAGTCACAACTAACAACACAAAACACTCCTTTGAAAGGAAACACAATACTTCAGGAGGGAAGGAATCAGGAATTCAGGAATCTTGGCTTGAATAGCCTTGCGTGGTGAGGTGAGAATAAAACAGCAGCAAGTAAAGGGCTGGAGGAGTCTAGAAGGGAGGCAGAGGGGAAGCACAGGTATGGTGAATTGGACTGATTGCCAGGAGTCGACTGAGGGAGAGAGAGGGAGTGGGCGTGGTCCAAGGCAGAGGCGTGGCATGTGATGGAGACGATGTGGTCCAGAGTAGGAGAAACAGAAGGGCTGGCAGAGCCACACAGCCTAACACAGTGAGATGATGTGGACTTGGTCTGGCCCACATCTCCAACACCTCCTAAAATGTACACAGCAAAGTACACTATGTGATCTCCTTCTGAACAACTGCTTCATCCTTCAGCACTTGATGACACTTGTCTCAGTCTATGGTTGCTCTCCCTCCTGTAGCAGGCAGCCTTTAAACCTAACAGTGCCAGTAGGTGTGAAACATAAACACAGTGTGCGGTAGTGGAGGGATGCAGGTGCTGCTTGACTCTCAGAGACGGCCTTTGATTAACCAAGTGTGAAATTATTGACACTTCTTGTCTTTTTAAACCTACATTTATACTAATATTGTACCTCTGAATATTTTAGTTGGTAAACATTTAAAGCCTGGACTTATTAAAGTCCAGCCCACACAGAGCTTGACATGTGATGCGACTTAACAGGGCCTTGTTCTCTTTGGTCGTGATTTGGAGATTGTGATTTCTGTTTCAAAAATGCTGTTTCGAGCTAAACATCACTACCAGACACGTATGACTTTTCCAGATTTATTTTACAATATAAACTCCACCACTGATGCATTGAATATTTAATGAAAACGCACACACCAAGACCATTATGGTAGAACAAATCTCTGTGTGTGTTCACCATAACCCTTCCTCAAAGCAAGTAGCTCCTGCGTTCCAATCCAGGGTCACCCAAGTGCCTCCTATGTAAAGTTTGATTTCCCCATGTCTGAATGGGTTTTCTCCATTTACCTTAAAGATATCCAGCCAGGTTCTAAGTGAGTGTGAGTGAGTGATGTGATGGACTGATGACCTGTCCAGGATGAAACCTGCTATGAGCCCTATAAGAACTACTGTAAGTGATAGAATTTGAGTGGCGTCCCTGTGTTGTTTTTGCTTATTATGTCAAATTTAATTTATTTGAAAACTCCTGTTTCATCCTAATTCTTTCAAAGATTTATGTCCAACAGAGGCAAATAGTTTTTTCTATGTCCCTCTACCATTGCTTCTGGTCTGACCCTCCCTCTACATTCCTCTCATATCATAATTAATAACTTACTCTGTCTGCTTAACCTCATCACAAAGCTCCCTCACACTGTTAATCTGTTTCTGCAGCCTAGTGCGAATCACCCAAAAGCTGAGTGCTGTGAAATAATAATACAGATTCCAGTTAAAAAAAGTAAACTCCGTGTTTTTAAAACTATTTAGGCTCTAGATATCTACAGTTACTGTGTCCAACCACTGTGATGTCAGAAATCATCAGGTGGAGGACTAAGTAGTTATGTAGTGACAGGAGGGACAATTACATGCTCCTCCATCAGAGGGCAGTGTCGCGCTAAGTACTAAACTACACAAACATACTGTGAAAAAATGTTACACGTACTAGCAATTAGTAAATGTTTGAAAAGAATAAGTAGTGAATTTGATCTGTTTAGTTAATAAACAGGCCCATGTTTCACACTAAGTAAACTGAGACTAGATTTTCATTATATTTGAATAAATATACTTTTTGTAGTTTAGTGGTGTGCCTTGTGATGTTTCTAATGTAAAATATCTTTGGGAAACAGTGTTCTAGAGTGGGTTCACAGTCAACATGCTCACTGAGTGGTATAGATGTGGGCAGCTGTAATAGTGAAAGGATCTTTATTCATTCCTAAAGCTGGTCTGCCACCGTGTGGACTTGGTAAGAAGAGCAGCATCTGCACGTCCTGGCTTGGGTAATTCGGGACACATATTATACTATGCTGTAATAGCAATGTGTTTTAATTATGCATTATGATAACGTTTTAATATATGGTCTGATACTGTTACGTAACAATCTTATAGTGCCGAACATTTAAATCCATTTAGTGCAAAAAACAAGATGCCAGATAAAGATATGTTATATTATATATATATATTTATATATATATATGTTGGAATGTGATCCTGGAGCTGAATTACTTGCTAGCAGTCCAGCTTAGACCCCACCACCAAACTCTTGACTCCCTGTGGACTTTACCTGAGCACTATGTAAACTACTATGGTCTGATAAAGCCCCTAATGGGCCTAGTGTTAAGTTATGGGTAGTGAAATGGACTCAGATAACTATCCCTGCTTCGTCCAATGACCAAGCTGTTTGGTGTGGAGAGCCAGCATCAATGCACAGGCTGACATGTCACACATGTCTCTTGATACTTAAGTATTTGTAATAGTTAGGTTTATAAAGAGACTTAGGTTTGGTTTACATTTTGACTAGTTTTAGGGTGGGGAAATGGACTCAGAAGACTCTCCCTGCTTAGGGTTAGGGGTGGGCCTGATTAGGATGGGGAAATGTGTGAGAGTCCAGCTGCTGTAAGCAGCCGCACTTTTGTTTACACACAGTTGAGGATGGTCTTGCTACTGAATGGTTCTAAAAAAGAATGATACATATTTTTCCTAGCTGTAGGTTTTTGCATATTTGAGACCTCAAATCAATACATATGCTGGTGTTAAACAGTATAAATCTAACCGGCAGTGGAACCTGTGACAAAGCACCATGACTTTTACGGCTCAAGATAAACTGCACTCTAAACACGCTCTCCATGAGTGGGGAACAGGCTACTAAGATCTACAAACTGCGCGAGAAAGGAGGACCCAAATACAACAACCCACAGACAGAACTGAAAATAAACGAGTTTTAATGAACAGCAAAAATTAAGGGAAAAACAAAACTAAGGGTGCTGCTTCAACTCCCTCCAGATCTGTCGCGCCTCCTCTGGCAACAGGCTGACGACTGGCTCAGGGGAACAGTCCAGACCCATAACTCCAAACTGAAGACCAGGGCCAATGGAGCAGCCCGTGGGGGCTGCGGCACTTAAGCACTTTAACCTCTGTCACTCCTCAAAAACTGCCTTACACATACCAGGAACCCCAGGCAAGTGCAAATTGTCCCATAACACGTCGTCCAGATCCTCAAGGGCCTCCTACCGGGCTTCCAGGGTGCCTAAGCCCATTAAACCCCAGAAGGAGAGCGTAAAGCTTCGCAGTGGACGCGCCTGAACCAGGAGCACACACACACACACTGGGTCCAAAATTAGTTGGTTCGTTCTGTTATGGCTCGAGACAAACTGCACTTTATATATACTTACGTATACTTACGCATGCAAGCTCATGCAATAGTTGCTAATGGAAAAGCTCAAAATGTAACAACACATTACTATAAATGTCCCATAAATGTCCAGACAAATAGATTTATTTTATTTGTAATAAGCACAAGCCACATGATTCACTCAAGGGTGTTATGTGATCCATTGAAATCAAATGTATATTTTCCTTTTCATGCTGGATACAGAGCTGACTGTTTAGCTGTTTGCAGCATTTATGTAAAAAAACACAAAATATCTCATCACCAGATTACTACCCCAATATTTTAATGGCACCCAGGATAACGTTTGGATAAGTGAGCATTCAATGAATTTCCATAAAAAACACAAGAGGAGGTTTCTTCCTACTTGTGGCTTTTTGGAACATCCACATCTGTTTCAAACACTCCCTGCATATTTCAAATAGTCTGACTGCAGAGAATCAGGTATTTTGGTGGTTACTGGTTCTTCTTGGCCACAGCTTTGTTTGCGCTATGTGTAAGAAGAATCAAAATCACGCTGGATAAAAATCAGATAAAAGCGAAAACTAAACTCTGAGAAGTAGTAGACACCTTTCTTTTTTGAACTTTTAACTTGTTATTTAACCAAAGAAAGAATGGGAAGCCTGCTGCAGCTGCTTGGAGGTCTGACTATCATCATAGCTTACTCAGAGCTTGTCAGTGTAAGTACCCATCTAAGTACATTAGTTCAGTTTTCATTAGGTGATATGTAACATATTATTCTTTATACTGTAATAACTTTATAAAAAGGTATAATAACAACATTTTAGATATTGAAACAGATTTTATTTACAGTATACTGTAGTAAACACACACAGTACTATTGGGTGGATATACTGCATTATTTTTTGTAAACTAATTTTAATTTAAAAAAATTATGTATATTCTTTAGCACTATAGAGGCAAGGAAACTAAATAATGTTGCTTTTGTGTGGCATATGTTTCTACATAATTACTAAAATTAACATGAATAAACAAAAATTGCAGTATTCATCTGTTGTATAACTGCAGGCATCAAACATTTGTCAAGAGGAAATGACTCGTCTGCGGGAACACGAGAAACATCTGTTGGGCCAGCTTCAGGAGCAACAACTCCTCCTCCACAGATTACAACTGCTGATCGGACCTGGCAAAATTGACAAAGCCAGAGTCGAACAGAGCCATGACACCCAATACACAGGTCAGTGAGGTCTTTGCTCTCAGAAATAGAAAACTAAATTTAAAATGTGTGCTTCTAGCTTACATGTTTCTAGAAAGATGACATACAGTGTGTCTTTGTGTGTGTATTTACTGTTTATGCTTGTTAGACTGTTCCCAGCTCTTTAGCTCTGGCTCCAAATTAAGTGGTTTCTATAAAATCAGACCCCACGGCAGCTCTTCTGCAGTCAGAGTGTACTGTGATATGAGTGATGGAGGTGGCTGGACTGTCTTTCAGAGGAGGATCAATGGAACAGAGAGTTTCAATAGGTTTGTTTAAAAATCTAAGGATTTTTTGGGTAAAACAAACAAAGTGTCATTTCAAAGAATTTATCTTTCTTTTTAGGTTGTGGGCCGAGTATAAGGCTGGTTTTGGAGATATGAATGCAGAACTAGGGGAGTTTTGGCTAGGTAATGACAACCTACATTACATCACTAATCAAGGTAAACACAACCTTATCTGTTTGCTATGTTAAATATAGATTAAGTCAGTATGGCTTCACTTATAGTTTTACTAAAGTGTTTGCAAAGTATTGCATTGGGCAATAATGTACCTCCAACTTCTATCTTGACGTCAGATTATTTCTGTGTAATTTTGAGGTTCAGTGTCAGATCTGAATTGGACAAACGTTACTGTTGCCACTCAGTCGACAATTATAAATAAATTAGCTTAATGACGCTTATTGTGTCACTTTCTGTTACGTCTCCAATTGTCATCTAATCACTATTGTTTTTATCTAGTAGCGACTAATGATGCTAACAAATGCAATTTATTTATATATTACCTGTATGTGCATGTGTGTCGCTTTAGAAGACATCCTTTATTTGTCACAATGCATTTAACAGTGCATTTAGTGCTTCCCAAGCTCTACCAACTGAGCTACTGGTGGGCTGCCATAGAATAGTGCCTGGGGAGCTAGTGTGAAGACCCACATTTAATGTGGGCGGCCATCTGCCTTGATCGGTTGGGGTGAGGGGAGAGAGAAAAGAAGAACAACAAGTAAAAACAGAACACAGACAGGGTGACTGGATAGTTTATAGATCCATAACTCCACATTGGAGACACACAGCTCTAAGTCTGATGATACCTGTAGAAGAGGACAGAGTGGGAGAGAGAAAATGAGGGAGAATGATTAAGCTAATATTACCTAAAGTAACTGCTTCAATGGTGCACTGTGATTTTTAGGCCCAACTATAATAACCTTGGTTTTATCTGAATTTAGTATAAGGAAGTTATGGGTCAGCCAAGATTTGATGTCTTTTCAAACAAGTTTGAATTTTGACTAGCTGACTTCATTTGGTTCCAAAGACAGATATAACTGAGTGTCATCTGCATAGCAATTGATAATATTATTTATTAAAAATAATAATATCTAATAATATTTCCTAAAGAGTATTGGACCAAGCAGGGAACCCTGCGGTACTCCAAAGCTAATCTTTGTGCATACAGTATGGAAGATTTGCCATTAATGTAACCAAACTGAAATCTGTTCAACAAATAGGATTTAAACCAGGGGTGTCCAAACTTTTTTCACCAAGAACGATATGCAGTAAAATACACAACCAGACGGTCACTCACTTGAGGTCAAGTACAGTATTGATTGCATCACCTAGTTAATTCAAGTAAACTAAACCAATCAGCCTACAACACAACAACTTTTTTATAACCAAAAAGGTTAGCAGGTCAGTTTCAAAACAGCTGCCTTTTCTTGACAGACCTGGAGGGGGTGGGAATCGAAAAATAAATAAATAAATAAATAAATAAATAAATAAATAAAGAAATAAATAAATAAATAAATAAATAAATAAATAAAGATATGATATATATATATATAGATATATATATATATATATATATATATATATATATATATATATATATATATATATATATATATATATATATATATATATATATATATATATATATATATATATATATATATATATATATATATATATATATACACACACTCTATTCTCACCCTCCGCGGGTGGTCTCATCCACTTTCCAAGCTCGGGTCCTCTACCAGAGGCCAGGGAGCTTGAGGGTTCTGCGCAGTATCCTTGCTGTTCCTAGGACTGCACTTTTCTGGACTGAGATTCGGATGTTTTTCCAGGGATCTGTCGTAGCCACTCCTCCAGTTTGGGGGTCACAGCCCCTAGTGCTCCGATCACCACAGGCACCCACTGTGGCCTTCACCTTCCAAGCCTTCTCCAGTTCTTCTCTGAGCCCTTGGTATTTCTCTAGTTTCTCATGTTCCTTTTTCCTGATGTTGCCATCGCTTGGTATTGCCACATCCACCACTACGGCTTTCCTCTGCTCTTTATCCACCACCACAATGTCTGGTTGGTTCGCCATTACCATTCTGTCAGTCTGGATCTGGAAGTCCCACAGGATCTTGGCTCGCTCGTTCTCTACCACCTTGGGAGGTGTTTCCCACTTTGACCTTGGGGTTTCCAGTCCATACTCCGCGCAGATGTTCCTGTATACTATGCCAGCCACTTGGTTATGGCGTTCCATGTATGCTTTGCCTGCCAGCATCTTACACCCTGCAGTTATGTGCTGGACCGTCTCTGGGGCCTCTTTGCACAGTCTACACCTTGGGTCTTGTCTGGTGTGGTAGATCTGGGCCTCTATGGCTCTGGTGCTCAGGGCCTGCTCCTGTGCGGCCAGGATGAGTGCCTCTGTGCTGTCCTTCAGCCCAGCCCTTTCAAGCCATTGGTAGGATTTGTTGAGATCAGCCACTTCAGTTATGTTCCGGTGGTACATCCCGTGCAAGGGCTTGTCCTCCCATGACGGTCCCTCTTCCAGCATCTCATCCACTGTTCTCCACTGCCTGAGACATTCACTCAGCACGTCATCTGTCGGGGCCTTATCCTTGATGTACTTATGGATCTTGGATGTTTCATCCTGGATAGTGGCTCTCACGCTCACTAGTCCTCGGCCTCCTTCCTTGCGGCTAGCGTACAGTCTCAGGGTGCTGGATTTGGGGTGGAACCCTCCATGCATGGTGAGGAGCTTTCGTGTCTTAACATCTGTGGTCTGTATCTCTTCCTTTGGCCACCTTATTATTCCTGCAGGGTATCTGATCACTGGCAGGGCGTAGCTGTTTATTGCCCGGGATTTGTTCTTGCCATTGAGCTGGCTTCTTAGGACTTGCCTTACTCGTTGGAGGTATTTGGCTGTTGCCGCATTCCTTGTTGCCTGTTCAAGGTTGCCGTTTGCCTGTGGTATTCCAAGGTACTTGTAATTGTCCTCAATGTCTGCTATTCTTCCTTCTGGGAGTGAGACCCCTTCTGTGTGGATTACCTTGCCTCTCTTTGTCACCATCCTCCCACATTTTTCAAGTCCAAATGACATCCCGATGTCCGAGCTGTAGATCCTGGTGGTGTGGATCAGCGAGTCGATGTCTCGCTCACTCTTGGCGTACAGCTTGATGTCATCCATGTAGAGGAGGTGACTTATGGTGGCCCCGTTCCGGAGTCGGTATCCATAGCCAGTCTTGTTTATTATTTGGCTGAGGGGGTTCAGACCTATGCAGAACAGCAGTGGGGACAGTGCATCTCCTTGGTATATGCCACATTTGATGGATACTTGGGCAAGTGGCTTCCCATTGGCTTCAAGGGTGGTTCTCCACAACCTCATCGAGTTTGCAATGAAGGCCCTTAGAGTTCTGTTGATGTTGTACAGCTCCAAGCATTCAGTGATCCATGTGTGTGGCATTGAGTCATAGGCTTTCTTGTAGTCGATCCAGGCTGTGCACAGGTTGGTGTGTCGCACTCTGCAGTCTTGGGCGACTGTTCTGTCAACCAGGAGTTGGTGTTTGGCTCCTCTGGTGTCCTTACCAATGCCCTTCTGTGCTTCGCTCATGTATTGACTCATATGCCCACTTATCTTAGCTGCGATGATGCCTGACATGAGCTTCCATGTTGTGGAGAGACAGGTTATTGGCCGGTAGTTGGATGGGACTGTGCCCTTTGAGGGATCCTTCATTATCAGGATCATTCGCCCTTCGGTTAGCCATTCAGGGTGAGTCCCATCCCTTAGCAGCTGGTTCATTTGTGCTGCCAGGCGCTCATGGATTGCAGTGAGCTTCTTTAGCCAGTAGGCGTGGATCATGTCAGGGCCAGGTGCTGTCCAGTTTTTCATACCTGAGACTCTATGTTGGATGTCTGCCACTGTGATAGTCACTGGATTCTGTTCAGGGAGGTTGCTGTGGTCTTCCCTCAGATCCACCAGCCACTGTGCATCACTGTTGTGTGATGCCTCCCTTTCCCACATACCCTTCCAGTACTGTTCAGTTTTCAGCCTTGGTGGGTCTGCTCTGCTGTTATTACCCTGCCATTGAGAGTACACTTTCGCAGGTTGTGTTGCGAACAGCCGGTTTATTCGTCTGGCTTCGTTATCTCTGGTGTATCTCTTTAGGCGGCTGGCCAAGGCTTGTAGCCTTTGCTTGGCAGTTTCGAGTGCTTCAGGTATGGGCATCTGGCTGTACCTCTTGGGCATCGGTCTTTTCATTGCACCTCTCTGGGCCTCTGTCATTTGGCTCACTTCCCTCCGAGCTGCCTTGATTTTTGCCTCCAACCTTCGTTTCCATGGTGGGTTAGGGTTAGAGGCATCACACAACAGTGATGCACAGTGGCTGGTGGATCTGAGGGAAGACCACAGCAACCTCCCTGAACAGAATCCAGTGACTATCACAGTGGCAGACATCCAATATAGAGTCTCAGGTATGAAAAACTGGACAGCACCTGGCCCCTGACATGATCCACGCCTACTGGCTAAAGAAGCTCACTGCAATCCATGAGCGCCTGGCAGCACAAATGAACCAGCTGCTAAGGGATGGGACTCACCCTGAATGGCTAACCGAAGGGCGAACGATCCTGATAATGAAGGATCCCTCAAAGGGCACAGTCCCATCCAACTACCGGCCAATAACCTGTCTCTCCACAACATGGAAGCTCATGTCAGGCATCATCGCAGCTAAGATAAGTGGGCATATGAGTCAATACATGAGCGAAGCACAGAAGGGCATTGGTAAGGACACCAGAGGAG
This sequence comes from Betta splendens, assembly GCF_900634795.4. NCBI lineage: Eukaryota > Metazoa > Chordata > Actinopteri > Anabantiformes > Osphronemidae > Betta > Betta splendens. The sequence goes on from NC_040890.2 coordinate 5,312,793, forward strand.
CCAAACACCAACTCCTGGTTGACAGAACAGTCGCCCAAGACTGCAGAGTGCGACACACCAACCTGTGCACAGCCTGGATCGACTACAAGAAAGCCTATGACTCAATGCCACACACATGGATCACTGAATGCTTGGAGCTGAACAACATCAACAGAACTCTAAGGGCCTTCATTGCAAACTCGATGAGGTTGTGGAGAACCACCCTTGAAGCCAATGGGAAGCCACTTGCCCAAGTATCCATCAAATGTGGCATATACCAAGGAGATGCACTGTCCCCACTGCTGTTCTGCATAGGTCTGAACCCCCTCAGCCAAATAATAAACAAGACTGGCTATGGATACCGACTCCGGAACGGGGCCACCATAAGTCACCTCCTCTACATGGATGACATCAAGCTGTACGCCAAGAGTGAGCGAGACATCGACTCGCTGATCCACACCACCAGGATCTACAGCTCGGACATCGGGATGTCATTTGGACTCGAAAAATGTGGGAGGATGGTGACAAAGAGAGGCAAGGTAATCCACACAGAAGGGGTCTCACTCCCAGAAGGAAGAATAGCAGACATTGAGGACAATTACAAGTACCTTGGAATACCACAGGCAAACGGCAACCTTGAACAGGCAACAAGGAATGCGGCAACAGCCAAATACCTCCAACGAGTAAGGCAAGTCCTAAGAAGCCAGCTCAATGGCAAGAACAAATCCCGGGCAATAAACAGCTACGCCCTGCCAGTGATCAGATACCCTGCAGGAATAATAAGGTGGCCAAAGGAAGAGATACAGACCACAGATGTTAAGACACGAAAGCACCTCACCATGCATGGAGGGTTCCACCCCAAATCCAGCACCCTGAGACTGTACGCTAGCCGCAAGGAAGGAGGTCGAGGACTAGTGAGCGTGAGAGCCATTATCCAGGATGAAACATCCAAGATCCATAAGTACATCAAGGATAAGGCCCCGACAGATGACGTGCTGAGTGAATGTCTCAGGCAGTGGAGAACAGAGGATGAGATGCTGGAAGAGGGACCGTCATGGGAGGACAAGCCCTTGCACGGGATGTACCACCGGAACATAACTGAAGTGGCTGATCTAGACAAATCCTACCAATGGCTTGAAAGGGCTGGGCTGAAGGACAGCACAGAGGCACTCATCCTGGCCGCACAGGAGCAGGCCCTGAGCACCAGAGCCATAGAGGCCCAGATCTACCACACCAGACAAGACCCAAGGTGTAGACTGTGCAAAGAGGCCCCAGAGACGGTCCAGCACATAACTGCAGGGTGTAAGATGCTGGCAGGCAAAGCATACATGGAACGCCATAACCAAGTGGCTGGCATAGTATACAGGAACATCTGCGCGGAGTATGGACTGGAAACCCCAAGGTCAAAGTGGGAAACACCTCCCAAGGTGGTAGAGAACGAGCGAGCCAAGATCCTGTGGGACTTCCAGATCCAGACTGACAGAATGGTAATGGCGAACCAACCAGACATTGTGGTGGTGGATAAAGAGCAGAGGAAAGCCGTAGTGGTGGATGTGGCAATACCAAGCGATGGCAACATCAGGAAAAAGGAACATGAGAACTAGAGAAATACCAAGGGCTCAGAGAAGAACTGGAGAAGGCTTGGAAGGTGAAGGCCACAGTGGTGCCTGTGGTGATCGGAGCACTAGGGGCTGTGACCCCCAAACTGGAGGAGTGGCTACGACAGATCCCTGGAAAAACATCCGAAATCTCAGTCCAGAAAAGTGCAGTCCTAGGAACAGCAAGGATACTGCGCAGAACCCTCAAGCTCCCTGGCCTCTGGTAGAGGACCCGAGCTTGGAAAGTGGACTTAATAACACATATACATGTAATATATTTTGTACTCAGCGGGAACAATGAAGTTGTGCCTTGGCCTGCAGGATCGCTGGCATGTCAGGAGTCAGCTTTGGTTAGGAGGCGAAGGATGTCACAGAGATGGTAGTCATCTTGGTCATTTTGGTTCTTAAAGAAGTTCTACTATCCGACGTTGTGCTGGTCAACCCTCATTGAAAATTGATGAAGTTTTCCTTTAACTGGTTCCCAAAAGTAAAACCACATGACCCCCATTTTAGCTTCTTTACATTGGTTTACAGTGGATTCCCATATTGATTTAAAAATTCCTTTATTTGTTTTTACTAGTGTTTAAATTGTCTTGCTTTCTTATCTGACTCCACCCATACAGTATGTCCCATCTCGTTCACTCAGACAAAAAAGCAAATTAACAGGTGATTCAGTGTTCATTCAGTTGCTGGCCTCAAACTGTGGCAGGCAAACCCACTTCCTGTTTTTAAATCAATTCTTAATACACATTTCTTTTCTTTGGCTTTTAACACAGTTTGAAGCCTTTTACTGCGATTGCTTGTTTAACTGTTATTACTTTTTATTACTCTTTTACTTTTTATATTTGTTATTGTCTTG